>NW_020956030.1:93774-95207 GCF_003031625.1 Empidonax traillii
TCTCACTCACAGAAACAGGTTGGAAGTAGCTAGTCAGTACATTGGCTTAGCTGTAACATCAGCCAACACTTTTTGTTAAAAGAGCACCAAGTGTTTGTATCAGTATTTGAGATACTTGCCTGAGTGGCAGATTGTCCGTCATTAAATCACAAGGCTACAAGTCCTGCTTATGCAGAAGTTCTGTGTCATGTGTAGCCTTGCTGTAACTCCATGGCTACAACTATACATTATACTATTCTCTGCATTAATGCATCTAGACAATAAATGCAAATTCAACTATACAGAGAGAATAATCAAGAATACTGAGAAGATAAAGAATATTTTGAAGAAAAAGCTAACCAACCTAAAACGGAGTCCTAACTAGGAGTTACATTCCATCCATTCTCACCGTTCAGCCCTGATGTTTTTTTTGCCATCTCAAGGCAACTTTTGCAAAAGTGGGCAGGGGATGCCTCTAGTTGTCTTATCTTCTTGCTTCAGGGCGTTTGTATGAGAGCTACATAATTGGAGGAGAAAACCATAGCCATGATACTGTACTGCTGGAAGTGGTTATCATGTATCTGGGATTATTTTCTCAGAAAGTTTCTTTTTTTACATGACTTAAGCCATGAAAGCTTAGCTCCCGCATGAGTCTTCTTTGTAATTTATATCCGAGATAATTTTAGTGTTAATCAGTGTATCTGATCCTCCTTCTATGTTTAGACAAGCAACCTATACATTAGTGATTATTCTGTCTTCCTCTCTGAAGGAACACACATATATATAGAAATAAATTGTATTAAAACACTTTGTAGCAGATGGAATACATGGAAATAGTTTCTCGTGACAATTAATCTTTCTGCCATTTTACTGGTGCAGTATACGGCCTCTGTGATTATATATAATGTATCTTTCAGGCATAGATCATTACTTCATTTTATTTATGTTCCTCTCAGACTGGCATATAACAAGCACCTTTCTTGCTAATTAACTCCAGTGACTCCTTTAAGTCCTGATTAAATTCTATTATTAAATTATTAAGACCCTTCCCTAGTGTTCTAGTGTTTTATCCGCTCTAATTTTAAATGACTTCTTGAAGCAATAAAGAATCTTATGAAATAATTTTTCTCTTTTTTTCCTATGCATGTATTTCAAGACTTTCAGGATGGCAAAGTATAAATTAGAGATTATAAACCAAGGGATTTCACCTGGAATAACTTTGAGAGATATTTATAGTGATATTTTCGCACTAAGTTATCTATCATTGCAGCAGTTTTAATCCCTAGACGGAGAAGCAAAAAACCAAAGCCACAAAAACTTCACAAAGAAACTTCCTTTCAAATACATGGAGCACTTCATGTTTTAGAAGCATTTGCTACAAAAGAGAGAAGTTTTTGAAAGAGAGGTGCATAGGGTTTATATCCATATCAACAAGTCTAAGCACAGTCCTTTAA
>NW_020956030.1:95432-141193 GCF_003031625.1 Empidonax traillii
TTAATCCCTAGACGGAGAAGCAAAAAACCAAAGCCACAAAAACTTCACAAAGAAACTTCCTTTCAAATACATGGAGCACTTCATGTTTTAGAAGCATTTGCTACAAAAGAGAGAAGTTTTTGAAAGAGAGGTGCATAGGGTTTATATCCATATCAACAAGTCTAAGCACAGTCCTTTAATAACTGCTTGTCTGGCTCTTCTACCTTAATTTTTTTGTTTCAGCTCCATTAAATGGCCAGTTGCAAACCTTGGCTTTTGAAGCCCAAGTGTGCTTTTGTGAAGTAAGCACAACTGAAACCCCATGTACACATTTAAAACCATAATAAGATGTGACAGCACAACATGATTCAATCATGTCAGAAGATGAGAGTTGTATATAGAGATGGATCTCATATTTTTTCAAATTTCTGAATGGCTGTTTCTTTTAGTGGTTTTCATTGAAGCAAATGACCTGTTTAGCCTCGTGCAAAACCAGAAAAAGCAAATTCTAGTTTCCTGGAATAAATGGGGACTTAGAGAAGGATAAATATTCGTAATCTTAAGAAGTATATGTCCTATTGTAAGGACTTATATAAATAATAAGATCTGGCACCGTACAATACCCAAATATTTATTTATCTCTGTATCTTGCTTCTTTCTGGCTCTTTGCCACTTTTGTTTTTATTTTTCATTATTATCTTTTGCTTTGTCCCAACAGCCCTGCAACACATTTAATCAGGTCTAACAGCCACGCATTTTATTTTATAATTCACACTGAGAGTTCAAGCGACTAAGGCTATAAAAATTGAAATACACTTGAAATAACCACATGAAACATTTCATTTCCTCCGTAACAGCTCCCTGGTTTACACTATGGTGGTATTTTCCTGCTGGTCCACATTGCCAGGTTGTAATACCTATTGCTGTTTAGCAGTAAACTGTGTACATGGGAACCAAAATTTTATTCGGGCACCCTTTATCTGCTTCAGAAAGGAGCGATTAAGCAGGTAATGGTTTATCCAGTATCCTGTCATTATTAGCCCTCTCACTCCAGGAAAATTCATAAACTGATTTGTGGCCCAGAAATTTTTTCATGCTACAGTCATGAATTGATTGTGTTTGCTTGGGGACTGAAGTACAAGATGAGGAAGAATGAATAAAGGTTTACTGAAAAAAGTTGTATGTCACAACAGATCAGCTCCAGAGATCACAGACTGAACACCAAAATGAAATAACATGCTTAATTTAAATAAGATATTGTGTATTTTCGTGGAATCACAGAATCACAGAATAGTTGGGGTTGGAAGGGACTTTAAAGATCATCTAGTTTCAACTCCCCTGCCAGAGGCAGGGAGACCTTCCACTAGACCAGGTTGCTCAAAGCCTAGATTCTTTCCTAGACTGAGGAAAAGAAGGAATGGTTTCCTATAAATATGTTGAGCTGATAGAAAACCCGAGAGAAAACAGTTTACAATTGCAGAAACATAAAGTTTTACATTAATATCTTGCAAAGTGCTTTGCAGTGCTTGAAAGATTTTATTCTTAAAAATCCTAACATCTGTTGCTACAAAATAACAACAAAAAAGTTTGGTAAGCAAATGACAGGAAATTAAATCAAATAATGGAAAAAAGTATATTTTGAGTTGGTTGGGGCAAAGAAATTGAAAATATAAACAATAAAAATGTGCAAGGTGTGATTTATTAACTAGCAAATGATCTATTCAACTTATCTGATTGCTTTATATATGTAAAATGTCACTTCTGGAAAGCAATTTTGCTATATTTTTTTACTTTTAAGAGAAAAAAACAATGAACTGAAATACACCAGATAGATTGTATTAACTTCAGCATGGTTCTACTGGGAGTGACTGCGTTACAATATTGCAGAATGAATGAACCTCCCTGGATCTATAATTGCTAACATCCTTCTCTGTAAATTCCTCTTTTGGGCTTTTGGGTTTAGTTTAACCTTAAAATTGTTGCATCTTTTGTAAAAGTTAACACTATAGTGAACTTTCTTCTAGACCTTGAGGAACATGGATATTTGTTGAGTTTTTTTCCTTTTCTGATTATGTTTAAAATGTACTCATTTAAAATATTGCCTTTTGTTAAAACTTATTTGTATTCCTCTAGAAAACAGAAATAGATAATTTCTATCTTTTCAAAAGGTTCACATAGCTATATTTACTTTAAAAGAGAAATCCACTGTATTTAAAAATACTAATTAATAAAGATGGTAACAACTTTCATTTAGGATAGTCTGTTGTATTTATGTCTCCATAGAACTTCTGTTAGGAGCAGCAGAAACTACTTGTTATCAGTTAAAGCATTTATTTTCAGCGGTTTTGGTTGAGAGAAATAAAGGAGACTACAGGTGTGAGGACATACTGCACTCTATTGGTAGACTATACAGTACAGGTGTCAACTAGACCATTTTTTTAAGCTCCTGTATTTTCCTCAGTAAGAGTAAAAATTCCAGCTCTGGGCCTGGACTGAAGAATTCTGAAGAGGAAAACAAATTTCTACAGATAAGACTTCTCAACCAAAACTTTGAAATTATCTCTTTTGTGAAATATTTTGTCTTGAGAGATGTAAAAGTTCATTTTATGCTTCAGTTTATTTTATTGATTCATATCATGTCCTTATATTTATGACACATTTCAATTTGGGCTTGGATTTGTGGAAGAAAAAGTTATAAAAATTGTAGTTTCCAATTTTTTGTACCAAACTGAAGTGCTTAAAATATCCCCAGCAAGAATTTTAGCCCATGAAGTAACTGAACTGTCCTTCTGAGCAGTATACTTGTATCGGCCAATCCTAACTCAGTCCTAAACCAGATAACTATATGTTGGGAACCTAAACTTTGGAGTTGGCTGTGGGAGTTGAAGTTTCAGCATATACAATCATAAACTAAGAGTGTCGAATTCTGGGGAGATTTTGGGGAGTGCTTGAGATGAGAAGTTTGATATTGACTGTATAAATGTACTCACCCTATGGCACTGACCTTATCTTTTACGGAGAATTATTACAGTAATATCATATATCATGCTGATAAGGAAAATCTTTTATGTTCTAGAGTTTTATTCTAGCTCTAGGATAAAGCTATAAAATAAAGCAGAACTATTCTAGCTTGCCCAACCTGTGACCAAGATGCCCTGTATTACATAAAAGGTACCCCCAAGGCAGCATATAAATTCATTCCAAAGCATAAAATGCATCAGTTTTGCTGAATTTAGAATTAATAAAGAACATCTGTTTTTCCACAGTTGAATGGTAGCACATGCTGGCTCAATATAATCATGGAAAAAAATTCTATCAAGACATCTACAGGCAAAACTGCAGAGGTTTCTCAAATTATGCATACAAGTAGTCTCATAGGCTGGACGTGGCTAAGAACTTTATTTTGTCTTTTTCATTCATTCATGTAATCCAGTACTTTATCTTAAGTTTTGCTTGTGAATATCATGAAACTGCATGTTTGACTTTGAAAAACACAGAATCTAATGAAGAACACTGTAAAATCACATAATTCATAAGCACAAGAGCATTGGGTAATGCTCAATAATCTCTTTTTATTACTCTTTCATTAACATTGGTCTTAGCAACAGAGATATTCTGGCATAATATATTCCAAATTATCCAGATCGTTACGGTTGTAAGAGGTTGTGGCTATTCTGAAAGTTTCTCTTCCAAGAAATATCACTTATTTTTAATGCTTCTCAGGAAAAAAAAAATATACTACTAGCTACCTCTTGATTTTTGAAACAGGTTTTGTACAAGATGACTTTCATTCTTGCTGCTTAACAAGACAGAATAATAAATGATCTATAGATCTCCATGGTTCTAAGGGTACTGCTAAGAAAAGCAATTAGAGCAAAAGTTTCCATTGGCAGAATAGTTTCCTTGAAACCTCTTCATGAGCAAAAACCTTCAGCTTTCCTTCAGAAATGTTCTCCATTACATGCTCAAGTTCTGAAAAATTTCAGAAGAGCAAAGTTTCTTTCCAGGTTTATCTTGTAAGGAATACAACAACATTTGCACTGAGGTTAGGAACCAATAGGAGCACTCTCTAACGCACTCTATGTGCACAGGAGCCTTTGGGGGGAAAACAGAATGTCTCAGAAGAGAAAATGGAGATATCTCTTTGAGCACATCCACATCCTACCACAAATAGAGGCAGGACATAGTTTCAGCACGTGTGGAATATTGAATCCAGAAAAGTTTCTGAGTCTGGTTTTTTAGATATGGGTTTCAACTGAAGGAATGTTACTTGAAATAGTTCTCATCTGGACAAGAAGAGAGATTGCTGCACTGGAAAACCCTTTGCCAAAAAATCTTTCAGACAGCTAGAGAGCTATGTGCATGGATGTAAAATAATATATACAATATTAATAATCACAGAATCATATAGGCTGGAAAAGATCTCTAAGATCATTGAGTCCAACCTTTGATGGACCCACCACCTTGTCAACTAGACCATGGCACTAAGTGCCAATAGGGTCAAAATCATATGCTTTACCTTCAGCATAATGGAACATCTTTTCATTGTAGGTTCCAGGTCATGTTGTGCCTTATCCATCAAATGCAAAAGGCAAAAAGTCCTGTTTGATGGATCTGAAGGTCCACTGTTGTATGTCTAAACTTCAAGTTTATACTCATTCAGTTGGATGCGCACATCAGCTAATACAACCATTGTGAATTCCAGGAGCTCATCAAGAAAAGACTCTGGGCCAAGGACATGTACATTTTACGTCTTCTGTATGTCTTACATAATAGCAAAAGATTCATATTTCCCAAACATATATTTCATTTATTTGGCTGTAACTAGAAGCCCAAACTGACATTATTATATATTTTTGTTTAGAATGAAAGAGGAATTTTACTTTAGTGTGTATTCTGGCAGCATTAGTCATTAGACTTTTCCTGGTGTTCACCCAAGCTACTTTTCTCCCTATAAAATAAGAAAATAATTTGTTTACCTTTTCCTAGAATTTTGATCAATATCAATTTGCTGAGATTTCCTGGTTAAATTTAATTTCTGTCTTCTTACTTTTTTTATGGCATCATATCAGTGTCTTCTATGTGTTTTTTTAAGAATAAATTATTTAGTTTGTTTTTCTTCAGTTATATGATGTTATATACTGTGTAGAGCTTCTGTTGCTGTACTTTTCAAGTTTTAAAGCATATAAAATCCTTTGCTTTCATTCTTTTTGGAGGACTTTCCTTGCATTTGTCTTATTTAGGATAACACTTCTTTGGGATAATGTTTCAATAATTATTTAAGTTGGAAAATCCAGAGATGCTTTTTCCTTCAGTGACACTTACGTATAAGTCAGATTGCAGACTCAAATGTGAAATTCTTGGGTTTCTTTTTTTTTTTTTTTTTCTGGATACTCTTTTGTCTGTTGGATTCTATTATCCATGCAACCATGATATTTTTCCATAGTTGTTTTCTTTTTTTATTCTCTTACACATCCCATATGAAATTAAATAAACTGATTCTCACCTGATTCTAAGTATTGCCTATTGACAAACTTGACATCATAGTCTATTTATAGCCTATATTACTTTAAATTGATGCACCTTGTACTGTGAAGTTTACTATTGCTTTTTACTATTAATTTCAGTTAACTAGGTTTCATCAAGATGTGCAAAGATAGCTCAACCTTCCAATTTGGCAAGACAAAATAATGACTTAAGAAAAAACAAAAATAATATCAAGGCTTGATGGCATGATGCAAGTTATCCCATCAGATGAAGTCCTTGTGGAAATAAATATTTTAAACATTTTAAATCCAATGTCGAAATCTGCTGGTTGTTCAGCATTACATGAAATGACCTACTGATTATGTCAGTGCTAAGACAATGCAAACAAGCAAACAAATAAAAAACTCAAGTCAAGAATTATGTGAATAGGTCATATTCTTGCTGCTTCTTATTAGCCCCAGCATAGGCTCAGTGATCTGTGACTTACATGCTTCATTATTCAGCAAGAGCGCAGATCTGGGTCAGCTTGTGCTAGACCACACCTCTGATGTCGCATCTTTTGGAAACATCAGTGATTTTGGTATCATTAGTGTTCCAATACTGTAATGTCTTTCCTAGTATGAATTCTAGTTTCATTTATATCCCAAAGTCATAGAAAAACAACAAGGCTTTTCTTCTTAAGATGACTGGATAATTTATGCTACCAGAGCTTTAGCTGATACGTATTTCTACTACTTCAAATGATGACTAAATCCATATTTTCTGATGTTTTACTTTAATGAAAGTCAGTGGGTTTCCCAGGGTACACAGAAACAGTTGAAATATTTTGAAAGCAATTTCCACATGGTTGTCCTCCTCTCCATGGAGCATTCAACAGAATTTCCTTCAAGCATACATTTGGAAAACAGAACATTGCTCTGCCAGAGTTTCAAAACTCTAGAAATCATAATATTTTCCGTTTACAGTTGATTTGGATAACATATCAGTCATAATGAGAGAGTGCTTGCCTTTTCCATTTTTCCCCCACCCATATAATTTCCACAAAACTCTAATACACTCAAATGTTTATTTACAGAATTGACAATATTAGTTCACAAACTATTACCAATTCTCTGTATTTTTATCATTATCAAAGCTGTAGATTATTTCAGAAAATATCATCAGTTTCCATGACTAAACTTTTTTAGAGCTGCTTTTGGACTTGAGAACAGGCAATTGTCCCAGTTTCCCCTGCAGCTTGCCTCAAGGCTGTAAGATGTCACCAAATAAGCAAGTACGGATCAGGGAAGGTCTCCTACCTTCCCTCCTTCTAAAATCTCCACAAATCTATTATAGACTCTAGTCCTTTTATACCATTTAGTTAAAATTGTTATGAAAAAATAAATGCTTTTGTAAAAATAGAAAACCATCAGAAGTTAAAGAATAGCAAGAAATCCCTATTTTATTGTCAGAAAAACAGTCAGTACAAGAACTGTGTGTCCAATTGTCATTGTCCTTGCCCTTGTAGAACTTGGCTATTTGTTTATTTTTTTTTTAGTTCATGATCTTGAATGGCTTTTCCTTCACATTATACAAAACAATGATGTGGTAAAAAGTACTTGTACAAATTCTTTGCTGACATGGTAATAGGCTTTAATTATATCCATGACCTCAAGATGTGACTGTCCCATAAATGTCCCTGAATTTGTAATTTGTGACAGCTTTTATTCTTTTTCTTTTCCTACTGTAACATTTTAATGGCTGTTTATTAGTTTTCTGAAAACATATGCAACTTCAGAGTGCTTGCTTTAACAGCTTTCAGGTGCTTTGCTGTTTGTATTGTCTGTCCTCAGCTTCTGCAGCACTTTAATAAAGATAACCTTGATTTTTTGTTGTTTCCCCAAGTGTCTCATATTTTAACTCACTGAGTACTGCAGAAGCCAAGGGCTAGTGTCTTTTATTCTGGAGCTGAATCTAGAGTGCAATTGCATTTCAGCAAGTTATATGACATGTCTCACATGCTGACCGTATGCGTGCTACCAAGTTATTCCCAGACCTAAAATATGACACCTGAAAATCACAAGACTCACAGATGTTTCCTAAATGTGAAGAATATGAGATATTTAGAAAAAAAAGCCAGAGAAGAAAGAAAGCAAGAGAGAAAACCCTGGATCCTCATTATCCATAATTTAATGGTTAGTTGTTTCCTCAGCTCTGGCTTTGAACTGCTACAAATACTTAAATCTATCAAAACAGTCAAATAAGGTCTGAGCAGCATGCTTTTGAGTCAATTGTTGTCTTTTGGTCTTCATCTTTTATTTAGCAGAGCAGAGGCTATCTTTTGTAGTATTGCTGTTTTTTGTATTGTCATTAGGCTTGCTGTCTTTCATAAAAATCGTTTTAAACAATGCATGAATGAAGAAAAAAGATGAATGTAAAAAACTACAGGGAATAGGACTATTTTATACAAAGCACGAGGAAGGTTTTGGAGACACTATCCCATTCACAGTGTGTGCTTTAGCCTTGATTTGGGAAGGCCCTCATGTACCCACATATCTCAAATCCCTCTGAAGTCAATATATTTACATTTGCATAATATCTGTGGCTGTTATTTCACAAAGTGCTTTTTCAGTGCATCTGAAGGAAGTATGGTAGGGTAAAACAGAGTAACATCGAGAGTAACATCTAGAGTTACATCACAAGTCACATCTATCTCAGCCCAACAACAGCAGCACAGCATAGAACGCGTCTGCAGATGGCACACATTTTCTCCTAGGGGTTATTGCTTAAAGATCCAGTGGCCCTGTTCTTTCTCAGAGACTGTGATATGTGCATGAGCGGTGTCTCCCAGGAGCATCTCAGGCCATGGCAAAATCTTATCTCCAGTCGTATGGTCCAGAGCTCCACGAAAGGAGATGGATGGAACAGCACTGTTCCCTTCTTGCTGTGCTTCAAGGAGCTCATGCTCTGTCAGGCATGACGTACTGTAGCCTCTGTGTCCCGCTTGGTAAATACCTATCTCAAAAGCTAGATTTTTTTCCCAATGTGTTCTACTTTAAAGGTGCTCTAATCATATCACATCATTTTTACATCCAGTGGTTAAGCCACCTTAAAGCTGTTAAAGTGAGATGCCTGAATTTTACCACATATTTCCACTTGCCTGATGCTTGTCTCAGGCATGTTAGAGTGAGTACACAGTAAAGGCACCAGAGCTTCCTGTGGCTTTGTATTCCTTCATGATATATAAACTGTTCTTATTAATAACTGGAGAAAATTACATATGGTGAATCTCTGTTAATGACATTAGTGGGGGGTAATTTGGCATGGTAATTTTCCCTGAGGACCTGTGGAAATCCACACAGAAGGGAGTTATTTAACATTGCTTTGAGTGTCTTTGCTGAAGAATTAAGGCAAGGCTTTTTCTTCCCACCCTGATTTGGTTTTGCTTTGGGAGGAGTAGGGACATTTATTGTGATCCATCGAGGTCACTGCTCTAGAAAGCTAAGAAAGAGCATTTCATCAGAGAAAACAAATATAGTTGAAGAAGCAACAGTGAAATGTGGTAACCTTTTAACCTGTTTATCAAAGGGCCCACAGTTCCATTTCAAGGCAGGTGAAGGAATACTTACTGAACCCAGAAAATTAATCTACCTCCACAGAACTGAGATAACCAAAAAAGGTGAAAGAAACAAGTACAAAACCGTTAGCACCTGCCAACTCTTATTAAGAGATTAGAGTGCTTAAAAAGACAGAGAGCAGCTCAATATTTCCTTTTAAGTTTCTCTTGGCTGATTTCTCATGCATGCTGCTGTGCACTGCAGTGAAACAAACAGGTCTCATTTCAGCTCCTCGGAGCTGCAAAAGCATTTTATGGTAAAAATAGCAAACAGATTCTCTTCAGACTTTATAAGATTTCTTTAAGCAGTATGTCTGTGCCCAAGTGATTGACTCTTTGCAAGAAACTTAGCTCCCAGTGTGACAGTAGTTACTTTACACATGAATGCTCAGTGATTTAGGAATTGTTCTGGGTTACACTGAAATATCCTACAATTTCAACAAGTTTCTTTTTTAATCAGTGAAAAACACAGTTTACAAATAGGCATCTTGTGAAACAGTGATGAAAGCAGCATTTCTAGTCATGCAGATCAGAGAGCACAAATCCCAGTGAAGCTGACAGACACATGCTGCAAAATGGAAAGAGCTTTTTAAGGCAGAAACAGGTTGGCCCATTTCAGCCGTGAAATGCTAAAACTTTCAGAGGAAAAGGTCTGTAGCTGCCAGAGTGTGGGTAACACACCTACTGAGAGGGAACAGTCAGGTTGCCTGTTGCAATTGTTTCTTTGTTACCCTTTAGTTTAACCAGAAGCTAGACCAAACAAGGGCTCAGAGAATAATACAACTCAGGGAAAACTGCTCAGTTACCAAAAGCAGGGAGTTAGTGCTCTGAGCTGCCTGGAGACATGCGGTTTATCCCTGGAGGAGAGTAGGAAAAGGCAGTGCTACCAAATAGTAAGAAGTGGGATCTCCACAGCTCTCCCTGTAACTGCAGGGGCAGAAGGGTTGGGGGAGGGTGTGTGTCAGCAGCTTAGTGCTATGGAATAAAGCCAGGATATGTGGCTTTGCCACTCACTCTTGAGCCATGTCCCAGGACATGCAGGGTCTCGATTCAGTAGCACCTTTTGGCCTTCACAAATATGGTAAGGGTAGAAGGACGAGGTATAACTCACACGCATGTGGCACGGTGCATTTCAGTTCTTCTTCAGGTCAGCAGAGTTTCAGTCTTTGGTGGCAGGTATGGTGGTGGAGAAAACGCGAGGGGGAGGTGGAGAGGTGCTCAGCTATGGTAACTGGTTCTCTTTCACTTTCCTCTCCTTGATTTTCCAAAATTTTTCCTCAACTTTTATGGTGTTAAAAGGAGGTTGTATGTGGTTTCTTGGCACATAGCCCTATTCAGATGTTCAAAGAGATCTAATAACCATAAAGAAGAGCAGGATCTTTTGGCAGGAAAACTCCAGGAGGAAAGTCTGGTAAGGGCTTTTGGCAGGAAAGCTGACAGAGAACTGTTGGTAGGAAGTTTTGACATAAAGAAACAATGGTAAAACATTATTTTTGGCATTTTTATATTATCTGGTTGTTACGTGGGGCAGGACCAGGCAAACCTGCAAGGCTGTCACCCTCAGATGGACAGGGAGGGATGAAGCTTTTCTTCCTCTAATATCTTGCCCAGTCAGAATCCAGGCACCCAGGAAGACCTCCAGGTTCTGGCTTGCTGGACTGACATGACCAGTCCTAACTTTTATTGCATTTGGCCCATTAAAAAAAATAAACAACAAAACACATACCTGCTGAACTCTGCCTTCAGGAAACCCCAACTGACAAAGATGGGATTGTTCATCCTGGTGAAGAGAATGCTTTGAGTAGACCTCATTGTGACATTTCAGTACCTTAAGGGGGCTTATAAAAAGAAGGAAGAGGGAGTTTTTATAGGGGCAAATAGTGAGACAGCAAGGGGCAGTGGATTTAAACTGAATGAGATCCGGTTTAGATTAGATGACAGAAAAAAGTCTTTAGTGAGAGGGTGGTGAGGCACTGGAACAAGTTACTATGAAAAGAAGTGGATGCCCCCCCCATTCCTGGCAGTGTTCAAAGCCAGGTTGGGTGGAGCCCTGAGCAATCTGATCTAGTGAGTGGCATCCATGCCCATGGATGGGAGATTGGAACTAGATGATCTTTAAGGTCCCTTCCAACCCTAACCATTCTATGATAATATGAACCTAGGCAATAGTGATATTCCTGAACAGCTTTTCCCTTCACTTCCTGATATTGTTGTAGTGGTTTTATTTTTTTTAAAACTCTGAGACTACATGACTTGTTCAGTTTTACTTGAAAGTGCAAAGAGATACAGAACATGTAAGACACTGTTATGCAAACAAAAAAACTCAACAGAGAAATAATGATATTTAAAAAATGTTATGAACGCATCCTAATGGTACTGGGAGTTGAAACTAATCCACTGTGGTCAAATTAGGAAACCAGTGTGAAAACAATTTTGGTATATGTAGTGTATTGACTTATATTTGTTTCCCCAGTTCCTGTTCTATACTTAGAAGCTGTACTACAAAAGAAGGTTTAACTCTCAGCTTTCTCACTGATCCTTTAGGGCTGAGATAAGCCAAAGTACAGACCATGTTAGGAGAAAAAGTGAACATGACCTTCTTCAGAATGGAGACAGCACAAGGGACAAAGCAAAACATGTGGTAACTGCATAAGTCTCCTGAATGCATTTACACAAATGTTGCTTTGCACATTCTGATTTTTTGTTTTGAATATATTGCATATTGATATTGCATATTCATTATAGGAATGCAGAACCTTCTCTACAGCCCCCTTAGTTCAGGTCAATTCAGTGACAAAACGTCGATCAGCATCTGTATATGTGTTGCTGTCCCATGATGGCATAATGGTCTAAACACAATGTGGTCCTCAAAGCCGAACAATAAAACAATATTTATTTCCCAGGATGTCTCATTCTTTATTTAAAGTAAACCCATATTTTACCACAAGAATAAGGTACAATTAACTGTTAATTTAACAGACATTATTGACCTAAGCTCCAAAAGTTTTTCCAAATTTGCTTTCAATCACCTTGTGATCATTTGAATTAATTGCATCGAGTGCTCTCAGCACTTTTGTGTTTAATTAGAATATAACAAAGAAAGATTTTGCTTTAAAATCTTATGTTATCTCATATATGCTTATTCATGGAAAAGCATTTGTGAGTGGATATGGAGCAGTTCAACCACTGTGAATGGAGTAGAAAAAGGACCCTTCTTTATGTGTATATGTATTAGTCTAATGGATTAGTAATGGGCTCTCATATTCACATTTGTTGAACTTTTACTCTCTATTACTGTTTACATATTTGTCAAACATTTTTCATGTCTTTCTGTGGATGTTGTGAGTTACCCAGTGTTGATAGTGCCTTTGAAAACTGTGAATTTAGAAGCATAAAGTATATATACTGAGTACTGCAAATTATTAACATTAAACTTAAACATTAAGTTATTAACATAATTTCCATGATGGAATTATGTTTTAAAGTCTTTAAAGTTTTTAAGACAACATGATACAACTCATGATTGCTTGTAACAAACTCTTTATCCTGGCTTGTATTTTGCCAGTGCTTGTTTCTCAGCTCTTTTCCCAACTGTGAAATCTCTTTTTTTCATCTTTTTTACAGAAAAAGAGAAGGAAAAACTTTTGGAAAAGACTGTATAAGTCTAGCAAATCTTGCGACAGCTGCCATATTTTACAATTCCTACCAAAATCCATAAAATATAATGCTTTCTTTAAAATTTAAAATTACATTGTTTTAAGGTTGATCAAGTCCTTTGACTAGACAAGAAACTCTTCTTTTGTTAAAAAGATGTAAGTTGTAGAAGAGTTTAGTGAACTTGTTTAAATTTGTTCTCCATCGCTTCTCTAGAGCTCAGAGTTGAGCTCTCCATCAACTCTTTTCTGCCTTATATGAATTTGGACCTTTTTTGTCAGTATGTAAGAAAAAAAACTTTTTTTTTTTTCTATTTTCCTGGAAAAAAAAAATTAAAAATGATGTATCAGGCTAAAAGTTTAGCAATACTCAAATACTTTCCCTGAATGTGACTACTAACTACATGTAATAAAGATTAAATATCAAGCACAAGTGCCTCTGAAGTTTAGACAGTCTAATAGCAATCTAATGGTATCTACAGGGAAGTCATTAAAAAGACAAATACAGGCTCTTTACAGCAAAAAGATAACAGGCATAACTTAAAAGAGTTTAGAAAACATTGTCGGAAAATACTTTTTCTTCCGCGATGATCATCAGCAGTGGGACAGGGCTCCATCCTTGGTGGGGAGTTTAAAGAAAAGCCCTGAGCAACTTGCTCTTATCTCACAGGTGGCTCTGCTTTGAGTACAGGGGTTCTCTAGAGATCTCCTGAGGTCCTTTGCCATCTGGATTATCCACTTATCCTATTCCATGATTCTCCAGACATGCTTCAATACCACCGTATAGCCTTTAGTGAAAATTTCTGCAATGAAAGCATCTTTTCACTCAGTAGCTGCTTTATTGCTCACAAAAATTGTTGTTAGGATCAGATCCTCAGTTTGATTCTCCATTTTGTGAACATGAATACTGAATACACTGTTTTATAAGAGTAAATATCTTTGTGATTTTCTCAGTCTCAGTCTTGGGTCTTCAAATGTTTGGGATAGATAATGTTAAAGCATGACTTTGCATATGCTTAAAAACACACCACTCCAAAAGCACTGTCTTTTGTTAGCCAAAGGAAATACAAATCAATCAAACGATCAATCGGTCAAGTCAGGGATTTGTTCTGTGGTTCAGTAAACAAAGGAATTAAATAATAATGTCTGTAGAACTTTTGAGAAGTGTAAAACAATTCAAACACAAAGCTGATGAATACAGGTAAAGCAATGAATCATAAAATAAAGAAATTAATCATAGGTATTAGAGTATATAAAAATAAAAACATTGTTCTTGACTTTTCCCTAACATTTCCTAACAATTTTTCTTAAATGATGACTTCCCATCTGTCCTTCCTTGTGTCTTTTCTTATAGACTATTTTGACATAAATATGAACAGGATGAATGAATCAATTTCCCAATAAAATAGTAAGAGATGTTCATCATTGCACTGAAATGTGTTCTTGTCTTTCACTGTCCTTCAGGGGAAAAAAAAAAATCAACTATCTTCATTATAAGATTTCTCAGCATGATAGAGCTAATATTAATGCATTTTAAATTGAAAATAAATAGCAGGGTTGACATTTATACACAATGTTAGAAAGTGACAGGATACTGTATGCTGTGATGTGTGTCATTGGCTGATACAGACTGAACACATTATCTCCACCATTCTTTTTGTGCATAAATCAGTGTAATTATTTAATCTTTAATTTTAAACAACTACCACTTTGGTCTACTTCGAGCATTTCATTGTACAGGGGTAAGATGGACAGTTAAATTATTTCTTCATCTCATGAGGACTTCCTGATGGGGGAAATTATATAGCAATTTTTAACAAGAAATTACTTTGCACAGTTTGTCACAAAGTCCTTGGCATGTCTTTTAACTGGTCATGTTCAATTCAAAAGCAGAGTTGTTTGCCAAATGAGTTGTTCCTGATTTTGTGGCTACAGCACTTTTTGGAATTAGAGTTTACCAGTAATATTGTTACAGGCCAAATTCTAACATGTTTTTGAGCTCTTTAGCAGAAGGTTGAATTTACGGTTTCTATCCACTTCTCTCCCCTGTGTCCAGACCTATATCCACAGAACACAAAGTCTACTTGTTTGCACAGATGCATGCCCTTTAATGGAACAATCCGCTTTTAAAAGTCAAAACCAAAACCAAATTTCATGGTAATTTCATGGGTAATTTTCCCTATCATAAGGTTCTTTTGTAGGGACAATGCCACAATTCCAAAATGTAGATATCTCATTGCATTCTGTGATTCAGTCATGCCGTGATCTCTGGATGTAAGCCAAGACTTCCCAGTAAAATCAATTTTAATAAACTTCCTTTACTTATTTGGGTCCATTTCATAGCTTTAGAATTAGTAGCAGTTTATCAACAGAATGTGAATTACATATATCCTCTAATATGGGAGTTTGGGAGTCTATGTAGGGGAGGATAATCTCTCTAAATCTCTGCATCCTTAGGGTAGATAGTGAGTCATAATGGAAGCAAAAGTGTCTCTATTGATTACACAGAAACTGAAGAAAAAGATGACCCTGAAGTGCCCAGTTAGTAATGCTTCATTAACATTTTAACAGATATAATTCTCACCCCTCCAATGCAAGTACAGCCTTGCTTGAGCTAAGAATAAGCCTTCCTTTTAGAAACTGGAGGCATGAATTCCACCTGCACTTCCCTTTCCAACAGCTAAACCACAGCGTATGATATTTGGTGCTGATAGGTGTTTGAGACAGCTACATTTCACAAAGTATATCGAGAGAGATTCATAAAAATACCAATTTAAACAGATCCAAAATGAGAGAGTAAAGTTGTGTAGAGACCTAAATAACTATGTTATCGTACCAAAAAGAAGAAAGTCTGTTTTGTTGTTTTTTTATTTCTGGTGGGAGTACTTTACACAACAGAAGTGATGTGATATCAAACAGGGTAGAATGGAGATAGTAAAACATATCTTTATATTTTGAAGTTATACATGAATGTACTTTCAGTCTAATTCTGTTAACAGAATGTACCTTTTAAAAATGCATTAAAAATTAATTCCTTGTCTTGACAATTACATGTTTGAATTAAGTTCTTGAAAGACCCTTCATAAACCTAACCCTACAGGACCTGGAAATCCTACTTATTATTCAGTTTGCAATAACACATGCAAACTCCTGGCACCAGAGATTGTTTTGCTGATGCAGAAAACAGTGGTCAGAACAGTAGGGTTAACAAATTTTCTTTCTGAAGTGTACCTGGGATCCTTTGCACACGTCTAGGTGGCTGATCTTCTGTACTGGTGATAGGCTTCAGAACTTTCCATCTCGTATTTCCTACCACACTGAATGACAAAGGTACAGTGTTTCAGTATTCACACCAGGCAGAAAGCCATAGGGAAGGACATAAGGAGTCTTTAGCTTTGACTTACCCTCTGGCCATGTCCTATGGCCCACCTCTCTGTTGCAGACTTGGAGTCTTCCACAGACACACATGCCAGGGAAGGATTAGATTGGAAAAATTCTCCATCGAAAGGGTAGTCAGGCATTGGAACAGACTGAATTGGAAGCACTTAAAAAATTTGTAGTTGCAGTACCTGGGGACATGGTTTAGTGGTAAACCTGGCATTGTTAGGTTAATGGTTGTACTTGATTACCTTAGAGGTCTTTTCCTTAATTAGTGATTCTGTGGTTCAGCTCTTCAAGCTGGTTTGAACCATGACCTTTCCCTCCATTCTGCCCAGGTTATGAGCTTTTCCTTTCCCTCAAAACCAGATGGGTCTTCTCGCCCTGTGTCATCCTTTGATATTCCAACCCAAAATTCCATACAGACATGATTTTCATGAAGGTTGATTAATGCAGAGACTCTTTCCTTATGTATTGTTCCTGTTATCACTGGTCCATACAGAGATACAGTATGGGACCAATTAGCTCCTAATAAGGCCCAAATGCCTTTAATCCAGATAACACAGGAGTGGAGGGAACAGTGTAGTTCATGTTCTGGTAATCTCCAAGATAATGGTTTAATGAGAAATCTTCTCAAAATAGATTATCATGATTCTCCAAAATGAGGCTGTCACAATCAACTCTGATCACAATCAACTCTGATTACAACACGTTGTAATACCCCGAATCACCACTTGTTTATTTAGAGTAACAGTTGAGGAAACAAACGCAGTGGAAAGAATTTTTTTATTACAATGTTGAGACTACAGCAATAGAAATCAAACATTCTTCTACTTTGACAAACTTGTGGGAATTCACTATCTCTGGAGCTTCTGCCTTTGTGACTGGTTTTCTTGCATCATTTTAACTATGTAAGGGCTGCTTTCTATACAAGAAAGCAGGAATCGTCAATTCAGTTGCAATCGGTGAGATTTGTTGTGTTTTAACACCCATGAAGGCTACGTGACTGAAAACAAATGTTATTTTTAAAATTTTATCTCTAGACTTGTCAGTAGTCTGCTTCAGTGTTGGATTTTGTCTATTAAAGTAAATTCCCAAATAGTGTAACTGGGCCCTGATTCTGACCAGGACTTGTGGCCCTTACACACGGGTGTGACCAAAGAGTAACTAAATATGAGTGCTGTTAGTGCTAGTGAACAAGGAAAAAAAAGTAAAGTATCAAGTGAAATTTTAAAAAAATCAGCTAGCACTGCATGGTTGAGAGCTAATTTAGTATAAATAAGTCACTAAGAAGGAAGAAAGTAGACAGGGGAGATTTGCTAAGTTTCCAAGCAGCTTTTAGCATTCATGAGAGGGAATCTTTAAGAATTATCATGACACACAGCTAGTTCATAGCCTAGATGAAGGATTCTGTGTGTCAATCAGTGGAACTGTAATCACCCAAAAAAAAGGAGATGTCTGAGGCTGGTTTCTGAGATTAACCCACTCTGAAGGAATATAAAATTTTAGAATTTTTAGAACATTAAAGGCAAAGGAGCACAGAAGCTTAATGTATTAATTTCTCATTCTGTTAAAGAGGACAACTTTTTGCCACTCTACTCAGAAGTTGTCAGGCCATGCCTGAAACACAGGGTTCAGTTTTGTTTTCTGTTACACAAAAAGCTGTGGACAGGCTGGAGAGGGTCATGAGAAGGGCCACGAAGATGATCAAAGGACTGGGGAAACTGCCATGTGAGGAAAGGCTGAGAGTCAGCCTTGAGAAAAGAAGGCTTAGGGGAGACCTCATCACCATGTCCCAGTATTTAAAGTGTTACAAAGAAGGTGGAGACTTCCTGTCATGGTTCAAACCCAGCTGGAAAATAAGCACCATGCAGCTGCTCGCTGGAGTCCTCCGTTTCTCCCCCCACCCCAGTGGAATGGAAAGGAGAATCAAAGTAAAACTTGTAGATTGAGATACGAGCAGTTTAATAATTGAAAACATAAAACACAGTAATAATGGTGAATGACAATCGTGTAATAAAAAGGGAAAAACAAGCGATGCACAATAAATTTGCTCACTACCCACTGATCAATGCCAGACCCCCATTCCTGAATCCATATCAGCTCCTCTTTCTGGGTAACTCTCCCCACTTTATATACTGGGCATGATGATCTACGGTGTGGAATATCACTTTGGTCAGTTCAGGTAACCTGGCTATGCTTTCTTCCAGTTTCTTTTCTGTGCCTCCTCACTGGCAAAGCATGAGACAAGAAAAAAGTCCCGGACTTAGGATAAAAACCTAAACATCAGTGTGTTTTCAACACCTTTCTCATTTCTGAATCCAAAACACAGCACTGCAACAGCTACTGAGAAGATATTAACTCTACCTTAGTTGAAGCCAGGACACTTCCTTTTTACAAGGAGTCACATGGAAAAAACAAAGGGCAATGAGTACAAGTTACTGCTGGGGACATTCTGGTTAGATACAGGAGGAAATTTTTCACAATGAGAACAATCAACCTTTGGAATTGTCTCCCCATGGAAGGGATGGTTTCCCCAACATTGGATACTTAAGATTCATGTGGACAGGGTGCTGAGCCATGTTGTGTAGACTATGCTTTTGCCAAGAAAGGCTGGGCCAGCTGATCCTTAATCTATTAACTTTTTAAGATAATATTCAGGTTTGCCATTGTAAAGATCATTATGAGCAAGTGTGAGATTCCTGGCATGAAGAAAAGCAGCTGATTGAAGAAAAAAAAATGTATTTGGGTCTGTTTTTTTTCCGATTCCATATTCCACAAAATAACATTGTACAGAGTACAGGATGACAGACTATGGTGTCAGTACTGACTTTCCAAGATGTCTTTGATATTCATAAAGACAGCATCTGAATTTAAATAAAAAAGTAAAACCTGTCAATATGAGAAGAAATACAACTTTATAAAAAGGATAATTAGGTAGGTCACAGGATAACAAAGAAAGATCTGCAGTTATTCTGTTGGGTACATTAGGAAAGAGGCATTTTGGAGGAGTTACAGCAAAATTTCCAGACATAATGGGGTTTGATTAAGGAAGAAAAATCATCACGAAATGACAGAGAATGCTTAAAAATAGCTAAATGTTTAAAAAATTTAAAATGTTTAAATTCCAAACAAATTTAAATATCAAAAATAACCTGTGGCCTAATTTTAAAAAAAGAGATGTTAATATTTAAGTAAATAAATAAATAAATATTGTTTATCATTGTTAAACCATTTTCATTATGTTTTCAATGGTTTTCTGCATTTATTTTCTTCTCAGTCATTGCTGGGGGAATGTCACACAGGAAACATGGCGTGTTCTTCTGATGTTCCGGCTGGTCATAAGCCTTCTAAAGGTGCAAGTTTGAACTGCACCATCACCTTAAGTCAATAAACTAACAGTACCGCACAGAAAGATATAAATTTTCCTTACTCCTTATTCTCAATTGTCTCCCATGTTTTCAGTTCAAAAGGCTGGAATCACAGGTCTAATTCAGTTGAGATTTTTCATTAAAAAAGACCTATTCTTACAAGGACTTGCATTATAGAAACAGCTAATCTGGTTTTCTTTGTAATTTATCCTTCAGGATTTTTTTCATTTTTTCTTCTTTTACTAAGCATTTAAGTTCTCCATTTAGTATCATAAACACATATCTTTTTACTTTATATCATTTTATTAAGAAATGTGGGTAAATCAGACGATGCATTTCCATTGGCAGCTTTTGTAGGATTCCCATTGGCTTTGATGACTAATATGAGTGTTCAGTTCTTAGTCAGCAAGGAGTAGAAGCTCCTGAGATCTTCTGAACCTGCAGTGTGTTTTGGACACACATCAATGAAACAGGTACATGATTTATTCACAGTTGCTAACCACTAAAATTTGGAAAAATTCCCCAGAAGACAGGACAACTGTCACTTGCAGGACTTTACCAATAAACCATCCCATCCACAGTCTTGTTTCCACAGTAGTCAGCAATAGGTTTTGCATAGGAAGGAGTCAGAAATCTCAGAATAAGCAACAGCATAGATATTTCCTAATCATTAAATCCAAAAGTGATTTTCTTAAAGATTTTGTGTTTATACTAGTACCCTTTCAGCTGGCACTCTGAGGTATCCAAGCCACCTTGAGTACACCTGCATTTTAAGTATGTAATAAGGTAACTTTCCTAAACTAAGTATAAATGCCTTTATATATGCAGAGAAAAGCCTAGAGGTTTTTCAAAGAGAGCTCAAGTACACTGTTACAAAACATCTAAGGTGAACATAGTTTTGCCCTCCAAAGGTCTCCAAAAGTCTTTTCCTCTATTAACTGTACATATGGCCTTACCTTGGAAAGATCATTTTCTAAATCTTACTATCTTGTTCTCAAGGAAATATTAGTGTATGACTGCCAATCCCAAGCATTACATGAAAAAATATTTCCATCTATTTCTTCAAAAGTTAGATTTTTCAGTTCCATTAATTCTTTGTCCCTTGGTGCTGGGTTATAAAACAACAAGATCAGAAAATTGTCCTCTTCTCTACAACACTCATAATTTTATAGATCTTTCCCCGTCACCCTCTCCTTTCTGAAATTTCATAACACAGTCTTTCAGCCTTTCTTCAGAGGATCCAGTGACAGAAATGCTGTTATCTCTTCTCTAATTCTGTGCCTCCTCTTGATGTAGGATTATCTCTTTCTGGGTGGAGTATTCCAGGTAAGCATGTAGCACTGGCTGTGCAGGAGACTTTTTCTGTCTCATTTCTCAGCTTTTGTAAATTCACCTGTCTTTTCTAGCTGCAACTGCACAGTGTTCACTGAACAGGAAGACCCAGATTATTTTCCCAGGCTCACATGCTGAACTTAAAATCCCCTACGGTATACAAGTAGTTAACATTTTCTTCAAAGAGTTTCATTTCTTTCAGTTCTTCAGAAATGAGCTTCAGCAAGTTTTCAGTTCATCTTAACTTCAATTTCTCTTTTTGGATTTCGTTAACATTTTTCTTTCAGTACATTTTTTTTTCTTCTTGTTTAGCTTTCTTTCTAATGCATTAATACATTAATAAGCAAAACATTGCATATATGAAAGTCTAAGACACCCTGCTTTTAACTGTTTGTGCAGGTGAAATCTGATGAGTTTTTTTTCCCTCATTTCCCCCTACCCACTTCATATATGTGACAGTATAGCACTCTTAAACAATATTAACTTTGTTTATTACCTTTGTTTAGAGACCTGGTTAACAGATTTTTGAGAACCTAAATAAATTGTCATCAGGATCATATTTTCATTTTTATTTAGAGGAATTTTAATTCATTAGAGAGAGAATTTACCTTTGCAGAGATGAGGCCAGCTAGCCTTTCTAATATCACCGTCTATATTTTGGTTTATTATTCCACTTTGAAATATTATTTTAAACAACTTATCAGCTTCCAAATATAACTGTGGCTTACTTTGTCAGAGAGTCTCTGGATGACAGGGAATCATTCTGAAATATAAAGTAAAATATTTTCTACTCTCAATCCATCAATCTATTAACTTTTCCTAATGACAGACTTGATAATTTTTGGTAGCAGATCTGGTGTTTTACTCTCAGGATCTTTGGTAGTCCTCCACCATTGTCTTCTATTTTCTGAATAGGCTGTAGCAACAACAAATGAAAGTAAATTTGAAGTGGAAAATATTTTCTCTGATGTTTCTGACTTATGCAAATTGCTGGATGTGGCATCAGATAGTAACATTCAGACTTGACCCAGTGTACCACATGAAATCATCTAAGAAAAACTGCAATGAAGTAAATATTTTAAAATCTAAGAACAAACAACACTTTTGTTCAGAGAGAAAAAGTTCCCTTTACAACAGCTTGCATAAATACCAATTTTGTATAGCTCAGGTGATCCCTTATGAAAAGAGAGGAAAAATATGCTACTGTAATGGCAAAGTCAAACACATATAATTCCATAAAAATAATGTGGGAGTAATGTAATGTATTCATTACAAGCTTATACTGTTTCATTTACGTGTAACTCTTCTATTATATCTCTGTGGAAGACACGGCATCTTTTTGGATATTGTTACTGCATACCCATCAGTGAAGGAATACAAATGAATTATGAAAAGTG
The DNA here is from genome assembly GCF_003031625.1 of Empidonax traillii. NCBI lineage: Eukaryota > Metazoa > Chordata > Aves > Passeriformes > Tyrannidae > Empidonax > Empidonax traillii. The sequence goes on from NW_020956030.1 coordinate 117,625, forward strand.
CTGAGCCCCAAACAGCCTTATCCCCTCTAAGTTTGCACCATAGTTAACAGAGTGTCTCTAAAGGCACATTTTAGCTGTAAGTAAATTGATATTGATGTCTAATGTATAACAAGGATATAGATGCTTGAGCAAAATGCCTGAAATTGAGATAGCATCATATAATCCAGCAGGATCAAATAGAAAGAATTTATAGCAAACACTGCACATTGTGGTTCAGTGTTTTATTCAGTTTCCCACAAAGATACTTCATTGAGCAGTGAAAGGATTTAAACATATGTTTTAGATTTGATACTATTAAAGATGCTGGAAATCTGGCAGAGGGAAACAAGGATATTTCTCTTTATGGAGAAAACTGCTAGTAGAGCTATTCACATAATGCAATTAGATAAGGAGCTTTTTTTTGTTGTTAAGTGAAAAGAGTACCTAATATGACCGGTCTTGAAATTTCCACCTCAGACTAGTATAAAACAACTTTTTTTCCCTGGACTACGCAGGCAAAACCGATCCCAGTATCAGGCACTTGGAAGATGAGAAGTGTCATGCATTGTATATATTGTTAAAATCAGCTATTTCTTCTGCAGAAGTGTATAGTAGTGCTGAAATCTGGCCCTCTTGGGCTGGAATTGCTGAGACATTCCTCTGGAAAGTCTGATAGCACAACAAAATTTGAAGGAATTAGACCTACTTTTTCCTTCCAAAAACTGCCAGGCATCCAGACATGAGAACAGGTTAGACCACTGCTAACACAGAAAAGGAGAGGGGAAAATAAACAAGCATTTGCATTTTGGAAATGCAGGATAAGAAAGGAGGAAAACAAGAATGAAAATAGATAGGAAGAGAAAATACCTGTAACATTCATATCTTAAGAATTGTGTGAAGCAAACATACTCTGCCTAAGCAAAAGAGAAGCTTTTATCAATCAGACCTTCCACTTAAATCTCTGAATGCCAACAAGAATATTTGGTAATGATCTCTGCTTTCGATATTGCCCTTAATGGTGGAGAATTTACCTGACAGAGATTTAGTTTTTTGTTTAACTGCATCAATCATCTCTGTCTACAGATATGCCACAGTATATGACTGTAGTGCTTGAATAATTGGATAGAATCTTAAATATCTTAAATTTATTTTACTTACTTTTATGTATGAGTAAATTTAGTAGAAAAAAAAATAAAAAAATGGACCTCAAATTCTCTCCTAGGTAAATTTCTACGGTAAATACAGAAAAAAAAAAAAAAGTTTAAAAACCAACCAAGCAACTATGAGACTACTCGTGAAGCAGAAACTTCAGAGGCATATAGGTTTTGTATGCTAGTAAACAACACATACACTAGCTTTCAAGAGATTCTCAAACTATATTATGGTTGGATTATACAGAGAAAGCAGAAAATTTTTAAAAAGTAATATGGGCTTCCTAAGGTGGTTGAAAGTTTGAAGTCTCATAAGTATTGCTTTTATATGATGCAAGAGCTCTGAATGCTGAACTTAGAGATGGGAGTTGTCACTGTGGGCAAAGCTGCAGATAGTTTGCACAAATCCTTTAAAGAACACATGATGCTTTCAACTCTTCTGGAAAATCATAGGGGAGAAGAATTTTTTGCAGTCCCTGTGTTGGTAATCACTAGATTGGCAGGTGAAACAGCAAAAGGTATATGAAAGTCGTCTTGTTGCTCTGTTATTCCCTGTGATAACAAGTGACATTCTGCTGTGGCAAATGTCTAGTCCCTTGCAGAGCTACCCCACACTGGGGAAACTCCTCACTTGGGACACCTGTTCTTGGGTGAGCTTGTTGTTGAGCTTACTCATGAACTCCTTGAAGAGCTTATTGTGCTCTCCCAGAAAGTATGATTTATCAAGTGCGTGATCACAAGCTCTCATGGCTCTGACTGCAATGTCATATACATGCCATTCAGGCCGAGTTTGGCTACCTGGGTTCAAGTCAGCTTTTTGTGCTCTGTGTGGCTTCAAACCAGAGCTATGTGAGATAAAAAACTGTGAGAAGAGAGGAAATGTCTCCTCTCCTTGGGAGCTGCTTTAAGTTCAACCACTTACCCTCTTCAGATGTCTGGATAGCTCACTTCAATGTCATAACAACACACAGCTCTGAGGTCTTTATGTCATTCTGTAAGTTAAATGTAAAGGGGAGAAGCAACACAACTTTAAGACACTGACTGTAGCAACGTAGAATACTGCAGTGTAGCAACGTAGAATGATGCAGTGGAGTCTCTGGCCCTGTTCCTGCACTCAGAAATGTCCAGAGAAAAGAGTAAGGTCAATCTGCTTTGCCTCTAGATAGTTTACAACACATTAAAGTTCTTCAAATCAATTCCATTAACCATGATTAGAAAAAATTTGCATTGATGATACAAATGATATTAATAATAGAGTCTACCTTATAACAGGCTCCTTCCACAGTTATGAGTTCTTGTGGGTTTTTTCTTTTTTTTCCTTAAAAGATTTCATGTTCTAAAGCATCTGTCATATCACTGGTGCCTAAGAAATTTTCTCATTTCTTCTGGATTCATTAGCTCGTTGTCTTTAGCGTTTGTTATTTTATTTACTGAATCTTCATAGAATCCCAGAATCATCAAATCCAACTCCTGGCCCTACATAGGACACACCAAGAATCACAACATGTGCCTGAGAGTATCATCCAAATGCTTCTTGAACTCTGCCAGGCTTGGTGCTGTGATCACTTCAGGAACCTGTTCCAATGCCCAACCACCCTCTGGGTGAAAAATGTTTTCCTGCTATCTATCCCAAACCTCCCCTGACTCAGCTTCCTGCATTTTTTCAAGCCCCGTCACTGGTCATAAGAATGAAGACCTCACTACCTGTCCCTCCATTTCCTACATGACCAAGATGAAAATTCAACATCAAACTTGAATAAGTCTTGTGATTAAAGAAGTTATAATTCCAAATAGAAAGAAAACTTCAGGGCACGGGACACTTTTCTTTTATCTCTATGTTTACATCAGCCTGTGGCAAGTCCCCTCATCTGCCAGGAATCTGCAGCAGCTGTTGCAAGTTGGTTGGAAGCCTCGGGTCCCATAAGGGATTCTCTTTTCTGAGAAATACTGAAGTTTTGCAGGTAGAACAAAAAATTAATTTGAGGAAGCAGAGAATGTAAAGAAAAACTCTCCTCATCTCCTGCATACACTGGTAATCAGCAGGACCAGTCTTCTGAATAGTGTCATATTGAGCTGATGGACAAAGACTACCATCACTTCAGAAATGATGGAGAGCAGAGCTGAACACAAATACTTTCCAGATTTGACAGATCACCTGTTTCATGAATCTAGATGTGATTTTAGAAGATTGTAAAACTTTAAAACAGGCCCTGACCATTGTGAGCTAACTTGAAGGTGGTGGACCTAAGATTTTCCAGGGAAATTGATCAGACACTTTAAAGATTAGTCACTTGTTTTATTTTTATAATTTGAACGTTTTAATATAGTATCTGATTAGATATTAAGCTCACAAAATCAAAGGCTAGCGCCTCTTTTTTACTTTTTTAACAGACTACTTATTTCAGTAATGAGTTATTTAATCTTCATTTTCCTTTAAGCTCACCCAAAGGGGTGTTTATGATCTTCAAAAGAAAGTTTCTTTGCTATATTAAGTAACAGCTAACACTGAATTCTGATACAGAGGATGAGTTCAGGTTTTAGGGTCATATAAAACAACAGTGAAGTCAATCATCATGATGACCCCACTTAATCACATGGGTAATCACCAGAAAGACAGGACTGGTGGATCAGGTTTTTGCACATCTTTCCCTTGCAGAAGCTTGGTTTATTTTGGCAGATAAGAACATTATAGATCTCTCCTATGTCTGTATATAATTTCTCCTAAAGATTACCAAAGTGACAATGAGACACTGATGCCATCTCCTCTTCAGTAATGTCTCCATAATCAAAGAGACCTATTTGTATTAGGAGCCCGCATATTCACATCTTTCTGTTCGTCTTTTGCAGTATAGATATGAGCAGAGCAGGTTGTTGTTCCACTCATTTGTATTTGGTTAAAAGAAATCTTATTACATAGCATATAAACTGAAGATGGCAAATAAATTTCATCCTTGATTTACCTTTCCTCTATCTTCAAATAAAATAGTGCGTGTGTGTCTTTCAAATAAAATTATTCATAAATGGGTAAAATAGGGAAAGAAACAAGATTACCTATTAAATTTAGGAAACATCAGAATTTTTTGTCTCTTAACACAATAATTTGCATCCGGGGGCATTAAGATCTTCTGGATAATTGATAAAATATTTATCTTGTGATATTCCATTCATACAGATACAGAAAGTATTCATTGTAATAAAATGGAAATAAAATCAGAGGTTGAAATAACCACAAAACAGACATGTTAGTTCCCAAATTACTGTAAATTTCAGGCATAAATTTCTTTAATATGAAACAGACACTCTCATTTCCTGGTACAGTCTTATAACACAAGGAATTTTAAAAATGTACATGGAGTAAAATAACTGGAAAATATAATGTCTGTTGTACAGGAAGCTCAGACTGATAATTTTTGTTCATTCTGGAACAGATTTAAAAAAAAAAAAAAAGGTAAAAACAAAAGTAAAATTTAAGTTCCCCAGAAAAAAAAATGATGGGTGCAGATATTGGTGCAAATGTGTGTACAAAACAACATCTCCAATAACAGAACAGCTATGAATCAATACTAATGCAATAAAACTCAATAGTGTGATGTGTATTTAAATGAATGGTTTATGTGCAATATTTGGCTGCATAAACAGAATGAAAATAGCTTTTTTGGAAAGAGATATTTGAACCTTACTAAAAAATGATTCCCCAATCAGAATTGTTTCATTTTGATAGTGCTGAAATAAAGCGAAAATTCTATCTTTAAGAAAAAAATCTGAGTTTAAAACTGTTTCTATGAAACATCTCATTTTCAGAAACCCACGTTTTATATGGTTTCTACTGCATGTAATGAAGAACGTTTAATCACTGATGGTACCACGGATATTCATTGGTAAAGATATCTAATGCAGGGTATTGTTCCCTCCTGTCTGATCACTCTTCCTGCACTATTTGTGTGCAGCCCTATCGTGAAGCTGCCCAAAGTGTCAGAATGGGACTGAGAACAAAGGCCAGCAAAGGAGAAACACCAACAGCAGTCCCACAACTCTCAGGAGCGGAAGGCTCTCTGTAAAAGCTGGTTTTTATTCTTTAGTACACTTGCAAACTGCAGTTTTCCTGAAATCAGACTGTCCCTAGTGCTCAAAACTGACAAAGTTCCTAGGGGAGTTCACATTTCTAACACTACGCTTGTCAGACTTAATCTTAATCTTGTACCAGTAAGCCATCTATATTTTGGTTGTGTAGTCTATATAAAATGCACTTGTAAGCAAACTATCAGACATCTCTGCTTGTACAACGTGATATCTCAGGTCCTGATGCACAAAGCAGAAACTGAGATTGATCCAAATGTTTCTTAAAGATGTACTGTCACTCAAACCAGTACATAATACCCTGGTGATCCGACTATAAAAAGCCTTTTAGAGACTGTACTTCACAGATGCAGCATTATTTTGCTGCTGTATAGCATTCATAAGATTTAAAGTGACTTTTACAATAAAATTTTTATCATCAGAAGAAATAAGACTACTCTTTTGAGATTCCTCATTGCTGCATAAAACGCATAATTACATTTAGAGTTCATGCCCTTATTTCCTATATATAGTGTTCGATATATTCATCTTTTGCCTGGTCAACGTTCAGGCAGAGTTCTAAATGAAGGAGTGAGTATCTTTATTTGTGTAAGCAAGGGCTTAGAAGATTTTCCAGCTTTATAAGTAGCTTTTCTCCAAAACTGTTGTTTACAACATCTCAGCTCATGAAGCATTGCTACTGTTAGGCTACTTTAAAAATATTTCATAGGAAGATTGAAATGGGAACCCTACAAGACGCAACATTATTGGTTGTGGTAATGAGGCAACAATTCACCCAGACTCTAAACAAAACAAATTAAAAAATAAATAATAAAATAAAATAAAATACCAAAACCAAACAAAAAACAACAAACAAAACAAAAAAATGAAAACAAAACTCTATGGGATTTAAGCATATAGCCTAAATTTTAATGAACACATAACTCAATTCTTGTATACTAGAATATTTAGGGTGACTTTTGGTTACAGAAAATCACACATTAAACTGAGGCTCACAGGGAATGGATTTCACTCTCCTTATGCATCTTAATCACTGCTGTTGTCAAAGAGTAAACATGGGCTGGGAATCACTAGGGTAGAACACAGCAAAATTTGAAGACCACATCACTATTTATTTTCAAATGAATGCTATTTCTCCACTGAGTTCTGTGGAAAAGCCTTGGCTTACATAATAGGTTATTCCATGAATATTCTTGGGAAAATCAATTAATTAGTTAGTCACAGCCTGAGGTACTCCTCAGTATACCTGGTGACTGCAGAATTTACCTCTAAATACTCACAAACTTTTGGAGAAGTTGAGCTGGAATCATATCACACTGTCTCAAGGCAACACTGAATTCCTTTATTCCAATAAGGTATAATTTCCTGATGTCACTGAAAGTGTGAGTGGTCAGAAGGCCTCTCAGGTTCATGAGGGGCCTCTTTCTCTCCTACTGGCAGATGAAATTATGAAGTTGTTCTCTAAGGATGTCATTTTCCATCATGAATATGGTTGCAAAACATTAGTGCAAAGCATTTAAACTCTATTCTGATTCAGAAAATTTACCATTTTGAGAGAGTTTCTGTTGTGACTTTTTACTTCCTACTTTCTTTCCCTCCCACCATCCTCCACATCTGCACACCGTAAGAGTTTTTTGATGATTTCTATGTTCCTTTTTGTATAATTATTTTGACAGTCTAGTCAGTAACATCAAATTTTCCTTCAGTGAGGAAAAAAAATAATTTTCATGGAAAATGATTAAGGTACTTCCTGGAAATTCCACGATGTTCATTAAGAACTGTGATGACAATGGCAGTCAGGAACAACAGGGGAAGGGAAGCTGAATTCATCTCTTGAAAACTATGAAGAATTGGCAGTTACAGAGAATTAAAATGATTGAGCTTTTTCATTATGCTCTACTGATATGTCTCATGCAGTGTGACTTAGTCTGCTTTGATAGAAATCAAGTTATTCAGGATCACATGTATTGTGCATTTATGAGTGAGTGAGAATGAGAGGGGGAGGGAGGGAAACGTTCTCTTTCTACTGTTTTTTCAGCCTTAGTAAACAGAATGGCCTGGATTGGAAGGGACCTTAACGATCATCATCTAGTTAATTAGTTTTGTGCAGTTGCACAGCCAGTTAGAATTCTGCTAATGTAATGACCAGGGTTGTGGTCAGCCAATGCACTGTTCTACCTGGACATGCTGTACACACTGGGGTCAGCAGCTCTTGGCCTCTCTCTAGGCAATTAATGTAATCTTATTAACTTATAACTCTGTCTGGTTGCCTTTCAAGGCCAGAAAGAATAACTCAGACAGGGTCTAACCTCATGTGTGATATGAGACACAAAATGTCCTGAAAAAGGGGCAAATCCTGGACTGCTAATCACCACAAAGAGACAAAAATAAGTGTTCTTCATAATGTCCTGAAAGAAAAACCACGATATGCCCTTTTAGTTTCTCAGAATTCTCCACAAATCCCCTCATTGTCTTCATGGTAACTCTCAATCCATTTATAATTTGTGATGATTTGATAAGCAAATGCGGTTTATTGTCTGGTCTGTTTGTGAAACTTTCATTCCTTGAAGTGCTGAAGCTGGTTTTTTGTGTTGGGTGATTGGTCACTAAAGTAATAAAATATTTTTTCTGCTTCCAGACGTGTGCTTGAAACTTATACAGTAGGAATAAAATTAATAACAGTACAGTAGAAATAATAAATTAATCTGTCCAATTAATAATATGTTTTTATCATATTATTAATAATTCACAACTACCAAGAAGATTTTGTTGATGATCAGTCTGGGTAGGCATTCATGATTATGAATACAGGCATATAAAGCCAGCATTCACTGGTGAAGTGTTTCAAAAGTGTAATTTTAACTTTTATTTTTCCCTAACGGAATAAGGTAAGGCAGATTTAATTTATTTAGGTGAGCAAAATTGCCACTAAATCCTTTTCAGATTTTGTAGCTATGCTTCTGTATATGAAAGATGATTTTATTCTTATGGGCTAGTGTCTTTCCATTATGGTAAAGAGACGAGATATTTAAATGTATTCAAGTATTTATGTTATGTATGTTGTTGCCATGATGCATCAATAATCCATTTTATCTTAGTTCTATCCCATGTTAAAAAAGAGTAATAACAAAACTAACAGAAAAACATGGGAGTTTTTTCTGTTCTTTGAGACTGGTCTGCCAGCTTTCTGTTAGCAACTATGATTTTTCAGAGGTTTCAATCATCTCTGAAGGCAGCTGAAAACATAATACCATTCTATTTTTTTTCTACATTATATGTATGCAACATGTAAAAAAGATCATAATATGTAACAGAAATTGGAATTCTAAAAAATCCCAAATCTTCTTGTGTTTTAGTTTGATTTTGGTAGCTTGATTACATGAGTAAAGAGTCTGTTAATAAAAATGACTGTTTTGTCTTCTAAATTTTTGAATTTTTATTTTTTTTAAATAACTAGATTTCCTCTTGTTTCTTCAAAAAACTGATGATAATTGTTTATTCTTATGTTTTCTCTATAATGTATATATCTTTCCTATCTTATAAGTCATTTCAGTTGATGTTCAGAGTTAGTTTTAGCTTTCCTTTCTTTAAATAAGGATATAATACAATGAGAGAGCTGTCTGCTGCTACCACAGCCCCTCTTTCCTTTCCTCGAAATGTAATCCAAGACATTTGGTTTATTGACTTGAATCTTGAGAAAGAGCGTGCTTTGAAAAAGTAAGAATTTTGTTCTAGAAGATTTTACTAAGAGGAAAAGCTAGAGATTTTTCCTACCTCTGGCTATTTAACATATGGTCTCCTCACATCCACCTTCAATCTTTTCCATTAACACACTGCAAATTACGCAGGAAAATATTAACAGAATTTAACTAGTAATTTGAACTGTTTTATAGGAAATATTTTTAAAAAGAACATTTATTGTGATTATAAATCATTGGATTTAGCTATTGATGTACTTTAAGAAGGAAAAAGACCCTCATATCAAATCACAGTTTGTAAAGTGAGTACCACACACCAGGTCAATGTGTATTTTCACTGATATTTTCAGGCCTTGTTATGTAACACATTTTAAGACTCTGGAAATCAGCATTTTGGATTTGCTAGGAGATAGAACAAAATTCTCACCCAAACAAAACCTATATTTTCCTGGGTATACGAAGGAATACTGGCTGACCAAAGTCCGTAGTATCTGTTTTACTATTAGGAAATTCTCAAGACATTTCAATACATTTCAGTTCCAAATCATGAGCTTCTAATACTTAAGTTAAAAAGTCACCTTTCTCCACTATTGAAACAGAGGAAAGACTTTAGACTGCTCTGGATCTTATTACTCATTTGGGTCAGCTGTGGGACTCATGCAAATGCTGTTGGGCAGAGTCATAGGTACAAATATGGGATAAATTTACCCACTGCTGTATTCCCTCTTGGGTAGCACATGAAAGTAACATGTCTGTGTAAAACCTTTGGTGTCTAGAAATATCAGGAAGGATAGGGGAGGTTATTTTTTTGTGTTTGTTGGGAAAGTAGTAATTTAAATCATCTGTACAAGTACGAGCAGAGAGGGATCTACTCTCTGGTCTATCAGCTAGCCCAGCACAGCTCATTTGCAAACAGCTACCTTTTTTCTTCCTTTTTCTCCAAAAAAAGGCAAAACTGGTTACTGGTGTGGTTCTTGGCATACACCTTTCCCCATGCAATGGCTGGGCACTGTCTGGAAATGTAGGAATTAGCTCAGGCCAAATCTGTGTCAGCAGCGGACAGACAGGCACAGCAGGTGAGCCTTCTCTGGTGCTCCATGTAGCCTTGCTGGCCAAAACAGAGCAAAATGGGGATATTAAAAATATCTGTATAGACTACAGAAAAGTCTGAAATCAGCTGTGAGGAAAAAAATAACAGAGTGGGAGGCATTTATCTAAGAAACAGATCTCAAGAACAGGTATACTCATGCACATGCATTCTTTAAAAATGTGGACAAGAATTCAAATATAATTTTGAGCCTAAACTGAGAACTTGTGAATCAGAGCAGGAAGATGATATATATGAACTGAGCTTAGATACATAAAAATCTTCACAGAAGCCCACAATTGCTTCTTCTTTGTTTACTTTTTTTTTTTTACTTTGTTTACTTCTTCTCTTGAATAAACATTTATTTCTTATCTTGCATAAGTAGACACATGGGTTTGCTTATTTTCTGGTTACTGTGTATGGTGCACTGTTCAATACACTCCCTAAAAACTGATGTACATTTTCAAATATGATTCATAACCTAAAATACTACTATTAGATCTATTCCATGAAGAGAACAAGAAGATTCTCTACACTGTTAGTGATCAAGAAAGAACATCTGTGAATATTTATCTGTTATCAGACCAGGTGTTCCTGTTTCCAACCAACAGGCTATGCTCACTGACTAATTAAAAATAGAAAAACAGTTGCTTTATTTCATTTATTATTGCAAGTGTCAATATAGCAAGTCAAGCATCAAAAATGTGGTGGGTGATATAGTCAACATTGGGAAAACCATTTTCTCTTTAGGAGTTTATTTAAGAACAAAAAGTGCACGCATCCCATAGTCTTCTTTGTCATTAATCATTATCTGTGGATAAGAAAAGTTTGTAAGCAATTAAAATTGAATTTGTAATGAAAAAAAACACGTTTTCTATGGAATTCAATAGGCAAAAGCTTCTGTAAAAAGATAATCACAAACCATAGATTACTGATAAAGGCTTCACTTTATCACCTCACAATTTTATCCATACCTGTTGTAAACAAGCTAAAATAAAAGTTTTGTGATTTTGGGACTACCCCACTGGAATTACTTATATAATTTAAGCTGCTATTATTGACACTCATAAAATTATTACCAGTGAGATGAAACATACTGAATTCAAGCAAAACTCTCATCTAGATTGCTCATTTCAGGTGTCAGGGTTTTTTAATTTTCACTGCTTCAAAATTTAATCTACGTTTCCTTCTTTATTAGAAACAAGTCTAGAGAGAAGAGAAATGATCAACTGACTATATTGCTTTTCAGCCTATGATAAAGGAAAGGTAGTTACTAAGATTTTCAGATATTCTGAGTGAATACAGAAAAGAAATTTTTGTTATATAACAACCTAGATAGCAAGTATCTAGACAGTAAATAATGTACCTCAAAATGGATAAGTGGAAAATAAAATGGGAAACAAGTAAACCTCTCTGTACTCTGTCACACAGGTTTTTTATCACCTTTGTAACCTGGTGTCCAATCTATTTTTGTAGGAAACTTTTCTGTGCCTAAAAGGTTAGTTCAATTCTAATGACAAACACCCTTGCTCAGAAGACAAAAAGCAATAAAATTGAAATCAGCATTTTTATTTTACTTTTCTGTTTAAATTATGATGATAATTGCAATAATCAAAGATCCTGCAGCCATGGCTACACGGCATCAGATGAGAACATCTTTAAAGTGTTCCTTTTAGCTCCCAAACATAGACTTTGATTCTCACTCTGGCAGATTTATACCCTAGTCTACAGCTGTTAGTGTTCAAGAACCGTAATGTTCAGGAAATTAATGCTGTAGACTGGGTAAGGTTTTATTTGAAGGGAAGCAGCACCATCTATTGCAACCTGGTAGCTTAGCTCAAGATGATAGAAAGACTAGAGATGGCCTGAGCCCACTTTTCAACTCATTCTTGCATGCACTTTCATAAATTTGTCCTTGACTAGCTTCAAATGAGGTTTTTATCTCAGTTTGTATATGATAAGGTGCAGGGACAGGACTGTGTTCCATGCATGGATGTGTTCAATAAAAAGTCACATCTAAGAGATACCTGTTTACAAACTCAGATAATATAGTAGCATAACCCTAGTCCTGATTAACTGTTGCTTTTAAATGACTTGGCTGGATTTTTTATTTCTGAATTAGGAGGACTTTCAAAAGTTAAGAGTTTATTTTACCTACGTGATATTCTCTCAAAATACTCTTTCAGAAGCAGCATTAATGTAGGTGTGCTGTACAGTATGTTTTTCTAATAATGACAGTGCTATTGTAATCCATCTATACTTCTGCTTCTTCTCTTTTTTCCAGATTGTCTACAAAGCCTGGCTCTGTTCCCAGTATTTTGAAGTCACACAGTTTCACTGCAGCAACAGAATTCCTTGCAAGCAATACTGTTTGGAGGTTCAAACGAGGTGTCCCTTTATATTACCAGACAACGATGATGTCATCTACGGAGGACTATCAAGTTTCATCTGTACAGGTACAGTATAAAAAAACCACTAATGTCACTTGTTTTCGGAAGTCTAAATTTGATGGACTTAGCTATAACTATGAGAGCCCAAAGGTATTCCTCATCAGAAAGATATGTTAGAGGTGCTAGGATTTGAGCCTAGGTTTAGAAATGCACATTTACACTACATCTTGCCCATCATCAGATTTATAAAATAAAATTGCTAGAAGGAATTTGTTCTGGTTATTTGTTACGCTTAATAATTTGGTGGAGGATTTCTGTTACTCCATGTCATGCAATACTCAGAGTAAAGAGGCTGCATGTCATGCAATATTCAGAAAACAAAGAGAAGGGCAGGTCCAGTTTCTAGCACATTCATCTTTGTACAGCTGCATTCTTATGTCAGATAAATGGAGAATCAGAAGCACAGTATCCAAAACTGCAGCAGCTCTGAGAACGTGCATGTCTAAGGAAATTCTTTCACTAGTGAAGAAATTTAAGGAAAGGTCTTTCACTAATGAAGAAACTTAAGAATCAGAAGAACTGATATTTTTTGTCTCCTCTGTGAGTATTTCAGTTTTAAAAGGTATTGCTAATATATATCTTAGATATCACAGAAACTTTTTTCAGGACCGGCTGGTAGTCGTCCAAACAAAATTTCAGCTTATATCAATGTTATCTTTGGATTTATAGTGCCTGGAGTATCATCTGAGAACCCTGAAGATATTCAGACAACTTATTCCCACTAAATCAGTAAAAAGGCACTTCAACATTTAGATCATTTGACATCCTGGTCCAAACATCGGAGGTTAGACAGCCTTCACCTCTAAAATAGGGCTGCACTGCAAATCTTAATACTAAATGAGTTGCCCAAGGTAAGCTACTTAAAAATAGAGCCAGTTATAAAACTCTATAGATGCTATATGCCATCTGAGATGCAGGCATAATGATTGTGGCAACTCACTTCTTCTTATACTCTGTGTTTGTATTTAGGGTGATTCTGGTAGCAAGGTATTTACTGTATTTCTTTTTGAAGCTTAAGTGTTTTGCACACAGTTGACTAATATCCATCCATATGCAAAAGACAGTATAATGAAATGTGAACTCAGTTACAATTTTGAGTCATCAATAAGGTAATGGTGCTTAGCACTTCAATGCATTTTGTAAATATTAATAGCCTTCTAACATACATAAGCAGTAAACAAATCAGTATTATTTTCCAGTTTAAGATAGTATAGTAAAAGCTGAAGTGAGAGACTTATTTATATATTATTTACCACAAATATACAATATATATGTGTGTGTGTGTTCATGTATATACACATGTGTACCCACTTACACACATACACAATGGAAAAAAAACACAAAGAACCAACAAAACCATCTTGGCACGTATTTCACAAAATCTCTTAGGAAATACATGTCCACTTTCCTACTATAACTCAAAATCCAAATTCCTTCCTAAAACACACAAAATACATGATTTTGAAAAGATTATTGGCATCTCTAAGTCTGGGATGAGAAAGCAGCTTTAGGAGAGGATTAAACTCATTTTATTGCAGGTATTAGTAACGTGGGTATCTACACATAAAAACTGTGGCTAAGCTCTCCCTAGAGTCAGTAGGACTGAGAGGTATTTAAATCAGCCTAAGTAGGCACTGGCACCTGATGAGAGGACTCCTTCACAGTGCTGGCTGCTCTCTATTTGCTGTATTTGCTGTGAATCACCACTGTCTTTTTGCAGACATTTTAAACCAGGAAGACCTGAAGCTCATCTTACCAGTCTACTAACTAATATTTGGCTGAGCTTTTTGTCCTCCCAAGTTCAGACCCAGCAGTAGCAGAGCAGACCTGTGGGAGTTAGTATGCTGACTCTAGGAAGTTGTGTTCAAGAGAAGATGCTGAGGACAGGTACAAGGCTGCAATTCAAACTTTGTCTGGAATACAGACCCATTTTCACCCTCTTACTAAGCAGTAGCTCACTGTAAGAGTACTTTCTGCCACTAAACAATGACAAATGAAACTATTATCTGCTGTGGGACTAAGGAATTACACTTCTCTGCAGCTTAGTGAAAATAGATTTATTTCATGCAAAGTACAGTGAGTTCAACAGAAGACAAAATAGTCTACCTCAGCATAGCTTGTGGTTTGACAGATAACTTGAAATCCTTTTGCTGAAAAGCAGCTGGAAGCAGGTCACCCATGTCTTGAGGGACCTATTCTCCTGCTGCACTTTCTGTGAGCTCCTGTCACGCAGACGTGTTCTGGGATTTTTAGTTACTGATCAGGCTCTTCATTAGCAAAACCCAAAAGAGTAAGGTCAAAAAGTATTTCTATCTAATATTTAGGTACCAAGTAACAACAAAAGGTATTCGAGGGATATCTGGTGTTATTTGATATTGACTACAGCACAGAGAGTGGGACATATATATGAACATTACATGCTATTTTCCAGTAGCAGTTAGATAGAGGCCGGTGTCACCAGCAATGCTGGGAGGTGGCCTGGCTGCACCAAGCTGCCACTCCCCCTTGACATACCCATCCTGCTGCAGCAATAAGCCAGAGCACAGAGACCCACTGGAGGTGAGCGTATGGCAGCACTGGTGGATAAGGAACCCATGTAATTTTTTTTTCCTTTCAGGGCAGAATTTTTGTGAAGTTGGAGTCTGAAAAAAAAAGAAACAAAAAACAAACAAACAAACAAACAAACAACCTGTAGTGGGGGCTGTAAAAAGAAATAATAATGATGCCAAAACATCATAGGGCTGTCTATTTTCCCCCAAGAAATTTTGCAGTCATTGTTATCTTTGTCACCCTTAAATTAAAAAGAAAAAAAAATTAGTTTATAATATAGATTAATACTGACTTCTTTGAAATTCTTGAAGAACTCATATAATGAGTAGCAAGTATTCTAGCTTGAGACTGTCTTAGTTGATCATCTCCAATGAAAGCAGATAGTGGGAAAGGAAGAAAGTGTGCCACGCTAGTTACATATCATCAGAACCTGCCTTTTGTAGAAATGCATGTGAGGGTGTGGAATAACTGCAGTGCAAAAGAAAGTACTTGGGAGACTAATCAAAACAATCAGAATCACAGTGTGGTTCTGATTATGGAAATATGCAATTCACTAGAAAGAATTTTGTGTTCCACTCTGGCACCTTTGCTTCCAGGAAAAGGAAGGAAAGAAGTTGATCCTTCCATCAAGCACTATTCTGGAACATGCTGGTTTTCATATTCATTAGAATTGAGTGGAAGCTTTCAGTTTAGACCTTTGGCGTTCAAATCCATATGATTAAAGTTAACAGTGGTTTAGATGAAAGATGTTTCTTTCTACATCTCAGCTGTCTAGAATTGCCCATGCAAACCAGAATCTTAATTAGGGGAAATAACAATAGTGTTTAGGCACACATACACACACACACAGAGAAACACACAAACACACACAGCAGATTACAATGAATGCAAAGTTCCAGGTCAGGGCTTTTGGTTGTAAGTTCTGAGAAAACAATGTGCATACCAGTGGGATTGTTTTTGATTGTAGATGTAGTCATCTCTTCCTTTTTTTTTTTCCCCCTAGCATGAATGGAAGATGTAGTAGATTTCTTTAACACATGGTCTTTCAGAGTTGAAAGACTTGGTGGCTTGACTCTGGCTGGACACCAGGTGCCCACTATAGAGGAAACTTCCCAGTCTGACCATTCATGAGACTCTCTGGCAGTCAAACTCCCAAGACCAGAGACTTAAACTGCTGCATCCGAAGCCCCTTCTCAGTGGGTGACTCCAGTGAGCTGTCGGGTGCTCCCCACACACCCCACTCACACGAAGTCAGATCAGGTTTCCTTACCGGTTTGACCCCAGGTTTCCCACAGCAGAGTCTCAGATGTCTAGTTCCATAAAGTGCAGTAACACAGAAACAGCCTGAGCTGTTGCCTCTGAGGAGGACCCCCACCAAAGGAAACCCTTGGCTTTTATACCATCACAGTCTAGCCATACGCAAGTCCATCTCTTCCTCATGAGTCTTCGACTGTGTCTCTCAGTGTCCACCCTGGCTGGCACCACCAGCCTGTGCCTTTTGTTGACTTAAGGGTTGGCAGTTCACAGCCTCTTGTCTCTCTGAGCTCCCGCCCAGATTTCAATCTGCATCCCAAACTGCAGCTTGCAAACCAAGCTACCTGCACCAGATGTATCCTTCAGTAGCCACCAAAGCCACTCTTTCTCTCCCCTCTACAAGTGGACAAGGGAGAGAAAAAAAGAAAGGCTTATGGGTCGAGATAAGGATGGGGAGAGATCACTCACCTGTTACCATCATGGGCAAAACAGACTTGACTTAGTGAAATTAGTCGAATTTATTACTAATCAAAATCAGAATAGAATAAAGAGAAGTAAAGCATATCTTAAAAATACCTTCCCCCACTCCTCCTTCCTTCCCAGTCTTAATTTTATGGCTGATTTTCTACTTCCTCCCCCACAAGATCGTAGGTCCTACCTGCTGTAGTTTGGGGACCTTTCTCCATGTGTCTGCATGTCCCTGCCAGGAGCCTATTCCAGCACAAGCTTTCCTGTGGTGTCACAGCTTCTTTCAGGCATCCACCTGCTCTGGCACGGGGCTTCTCCACAGGCTGCAGGAGGGTCTCTGCTCACCTGTGGACCTCCATGGGCTGCAGGGGCTCAGCTGCCTAACTGTGGTCTTCACCACAGGCTGCAGGGGAATCTCTGCTGTGGTGCCTGGAGCACTTCCTTCTCCTCCTTCTTCACTGACCCTGGTGTCTGCAGAGCCATTGCTGTCACATATTCTCTCTCGTCTTTCCTCTGGACACTATTGCTTCTGCACAATAACTTCTTTTTTTCTTCTTAACTATGTTATCCCCAAAGTGTCACTACCAAGTATCAGGCACGAAATCCAAAACACATGTTCACACTCCTTATCTGTACAATAGATGTCATGGAATTCAATGGAGAAGGAAAGTTCTCTGAAGAAAAGGAAGGCAATGTACTGAGCAGCAACAAGGCAAAGATATGTTACATTAACTTCTTCCAAAACCAGTGTGTCACCCTCTGGTACTTCTTAAGAGCAGTGTAACACTGAGATTAGCTCGGTCAGTTAGAGCATGGTGCTATTAAAACCAAGGTTGTATGCTCAATCCCTGTATGGGCCATACACTTAAGAGTTGGACTTGGTGATCCTTGTTCATCCTTTCCAACTCAGAATATTCTGTGATTAAATTTCTCTCATCAGAATGAGTCTTCTGACATCAGTAAGAGAATAAAATTTGTCTACTCTCCTGTGCTGAACAGACATCTGATACTTTTCAATTAGAAGAAGAAAGTAAAGGGAGAGAAGAGGTGAGTGAACAGGTGAATCGGTGTTTTAAATCACTGATATCTTTCCTTTCAGTTCACATTAATTTAGACCTCTAATTTCATGTGTTCTGACTAACATCTCAGTTGCTTAGAACACAGTGTGGGAATCAATGTTTGGCAAATAGCAGTAACAAATACTTAGGAGATCTACGCAGAGTAACACTTCCTCAGAAACTCCTACTGCTTTAGAATAAAATTTCACTGGAAATGAAACTGTCAGTCATGCTACATACTAATGTTTCTAAGGACATAGTGCGAATCATTACTGAGAATTCTCATCAATCTGTAGAAGGAGTTTGATGACTAACAAAACTCAGCAAAAGTATTAGGAGAAAATCCTTAAACTACAGCTTCTTCTGAAGGGGCAGATGTTTGTCTGGGTTTCACTAGCAGGTTTGGCTATAGTGAGTTTGTTTCAAAACAGAAGCCCTGATTTCAGTGCAATTTGAAAAGCAATTTCCTTGAGAAAATATGATGTATAGAATGCATCACAGTCTATCTTTCCTTTGTAGAAAAACTCAAGTAGAGAAAAATCTCTGAATTCAATCTGCTTTATGTTGTTTTCGGTAAACTCAAAAAACCCCATGTATTTGATCCAAATTGTTCCTCCAAAAATAGCTCAAAATAATGTCTTGTTTGCCTCTTGTCTGCACCTCTTAGTCTACACCTCCTAAAACATCAAAATATTAAGCTAACACAGACAGCAGGACAAATCCCTTTTATGTTTGACAAGCATGGTTTAAATTATTAGTAGCTATAGATCTGCTTACAAGGAAAATTTGACATGGTTTTGCAGCAAAATCTGTAACTAAATAGCTCATCTTTTTGAGTCTAGTGTTCTTCCAGTCTTGCATATTGGAGCTTTTACATAAATGAAGTCCCATATCCAAATAGGTTTATTAGCTTCAATTGTTCTTCTCCTGTAAAAATGACCCAGGCAATTAACCTATTGATATTCTGAACTTTCTGTGGTGACACAGTACTTACATATGTCCCTTTCCTATCATATCATAATACTAAATCTTTTTCATTAAGGATTGTACATGTAGAAGCAAAACTGCAGAGGGAATGGGAAAAGCCAAATGCTTTCTAGAAGCATGTGACCCTGTATCTCAAAACAGCAGAGATAAAAGTCTTCATTGTATAGCTTTGAGAGTCAGCTATTTACTTATATTTCTGACTTACAGAAGCTCAGTCAATTTTATAGGGGTAACATTGCAGAAGGAGGATATTGGCCCTATGCATATATTAGGGGAAAAATACATGCATGGTGAAGAAACACAACAAATTTTTCTTGAATGTGGATACAAATACACAGGAAAATGTTCAAGAAGCAACTATCTGAAGTAGTAACCACCATGAAGTGATAAAAAACTTTAAAACACAGCAACACGGCAACCCAGATCTCCTCCAACAATTGGAATTGAGTCTATAATGGAAAATAATCTTTTCAAATGAGCTGAACAGTCTTATTCACCAGTTTAAGAATAATCTGTTTGAGTAAAGAATAGTTTATTTATCTTCAATATTTTTCTGCATTTCCTTTTTTTTTACTTTTTATAATATGAAAGGCATAACATATATGTCTGAGCATCATAATGTGTCATAGACACAGCAATTTAGAAATAGAATAGACTATCTGGAAAAGATTGCAGAATGCTGACTTCCAGATCAGATGTAAGCCAGCAGTGAAATCTAGTCATACATCTACTGTGTTCTCTTCCTCTTGACTAGAGGACTCATTTTCCTCTAGTTGGAAAATGTTGATATTGAAATCTCAGAAATAATTCCTCAGAAACAGAAATGTCATGCAGAGTGCTAGCATTAACTGATATAATGATGTGACTGCTGGATGGATCACTCTTGGCAGGCTTCATTTACTTTGGGGTTCAAAATAAAATGGAATATTCAAAACTTCTGGTATACTCCATCCACTTACCTGATGTCTTCTAGTTCATACTTTTCTTCAAGCACGGGAAGCGTTGTATATCTCTCAAAAATAATCAGGAATCTATGTTTAAAATGAACACAGTTTAGAGTTCCATTGAAAGAAAAGAAGGAAAAGACATTACATATTATAAGATCTGTTTTATTTCTGTGGCTTCACAAAATTCTTATTTAGCAATGACAACACCTACAGTAACCAGCCCAGTTTCCCATGATGCAGAATACTGTCTCCATAGTATTTTCTGTAGCAAAGGAACCAAGAAGTGGGCCAAGTCAGCCCAACTGCTGCAGATACAAATCCAGCCACAAGTGTGACACATCCTGACAGTGCTGAGGAGAGATGTGGAAATTCAACCCCCACTTTTGCAGGCTGGTTCCTGCAAGACCTCAGGTAGAAACCCCATCATTCCTGAGTCAGCTGGTGGTCTAACTGATAAGCAGACCATGCGTGTATAGACCATCTTTGTGATTTCAATTCTTGTGTAAGAACTTACTTGCAGTTTGCAGTTTTCTGCTTTTCCCCCAGTGCTGTTTCTGCACAAAGTGAATACTATATTCATTACATTGCTCCTTTTTCTTTCAGTATGATTCAGTTGACTGGGACACACAGGATTTATCTATTCATGTCTCTATTAACATAATCTCAGTCAAGTGAGTAGCCTTAATTCTTGCCTCAGCATTAGTAACACACTGTCCCTACAGTTATAACTTCTGTGCTGATCATCAAAATGTTATCTGCATATGAAAAAAACTGTCGTGTTACAAAACAAAGAGTTAGCTTTTATATGATCTTTCTGAGTCATAGCATATCTGTCCAGAAAAAGGGTTTGAAACCAAAGTCTCCTGGCAAATTCTAGATCCTCAATTATACTAAAGGTCCAAGAACCTCCATAAGATTTCTGCTGACGAAATATAACTGAGTGCTGGGGAGAGTTGGGAAATGAAGACATAGAGCTGAGAATCTTAAGTGAAAAGTGAAAAACTAAGTACATTTTGAGCCATTAACAGCTGGTAAGTCAGTCTCAGAAATGTAATTAGCAAATATTCAAGTAATACAAAGTATTACTGAACTATAAAGACAGAAGAGGAATAGGGATACCTTGGTGGTTTGGTGGATACAGATAGCCTTTTTATTTCTTATCCCAGACTTTGTATCCCTATATATAATATTCATAAAAAATAAAAGTTCAGCTAAGGGGAAAGAAGCAAATGCACAGGCAATGGAAACAAGGACAGATAACCTTGGAAGAGCATGAAATTGGGTAGTCTAAGTATGGGGTGAGGAACAGCAAGTCAAAGCTGGAACTGAACTTTACAAGGGATGCAAAGAATAGCAGGGGCTTCTACAGGTATGTTGACCAGAAAAAGAAGACCAAAGCAGGTGTACTTCCCTGATAAACAATGCTGGAAAACTGGTAACAATGGTTGAGGGGAGGGCTGAGCTACTCAACAACTTTTTGCCTCAGTCTTCAATGGTAACCTCTCTTCCCGCACATCTCAAGTGGATGGGCACCAGGATAGGGACTGGGAGAGCAAAATTTCTCCCACTGTAAGTAAAGATCAGGTTCATGACCGCCTAAGGAACCTGAATGTACATAAGTGTGTGGCACCCAATGAAATGCATCCCACAGTCCCAAGGGAATTTGCTAATGTAGTTGCCAATCCACTCTCCACAATATTTGAAAAGTCATGGCAGTCTGGTCAAGTCCCAGGTGGCTGGAAAAAGGGGGACATTTAACCCATCTTTAAAAAGGAGGATGCTGGGAACTACCAACCTGTCATCAGATCCTTCTAGGAGCTATACTAAGGTACATGGAGAACCAGGAGCTGATTTGAGACAGCCGACATAGCTTCACCGAGGCCAAGTCCTGCCTAACCAGCCTAGTGGCCTTCTGCAATAGTGTTACTTAATATCTCCATTGATGACATAGACAAAGGGATTGAGTGTTTCCTTTAGCAAAATTTGCAGATGACACCAAGCTGAGCAGTGTGGTTGACACTGAAGGACAGGATACTATCCAGAGGAATTTGGACAAACCCAAGAAGTGGGCTTGTGGGAATCTCATGTGGATTAAACAAGACTAAGTACAGGGTCTTTCACCTGAGTCAGGGCAATCCCTAGGCTGAGGGATGAACAGATGGATAGCAGCCCTGCCAAGAAGGACTTGGGGGTGCTGGTGGATAAGAGGCTGGGCGTGAGCCAACAATGTACACTTGCAGCCCAGAAAGTCAGTTGTGTCCTGAACTTCATCAAAAGCAACTTAGTCAATGTTATTCCCCAATCCACTCGGTGGGTTTAGAGGAAGGTTGTTTGACTGGGTGGTGCGCAGGAGAAACAACAAAATTCTCAGGGAGTTCAGTAACAAAATTTAACTTGCAAACTTAAGAACATTAAGGTAGAATAAGGAACTTGGCAAATTTTAAAACAACATCCAAAGTAATCTTAGCAAACTTCAAGAAGTTAGGAGACGAAGAGAAAGAAAAAAAAAAGGAGAGAGAAGGGCTCATAGTCACCACCCTTGGATCCGATGATGAGACTTGATTGTTGCAATTTAGGTGTCCATTGCTCAAAGCGACAGTTGCAGTCTTGATCTGTTGGGGATGGGGGAAGCCCACAAAACACAAAGTTCCACGGGCTAACACACACTCAGGTTCAGGTAAAAACATACAAGGAAGATGGAGAGAGACTTTTTACCAAAGCTTATGATAAGAGGACAAGGGGAAATGGTTTCAAACTGAGAGAGAGTAGGTTTAGGTTAGATATTAGGAAAAAAATCTTTACTGTGACCATGGTGAGATACTGGAACAGGTGACTAGAGAAGCTGTAGATTCCTCATCCCTGGAAGTGTTCAAGCCCAGATTGGATGAGGCTCTGAGCAACCTGGTGTCTCTGCTCACAACACGGGTTTGGAATTAGATGATCTTGAAGGTCCATTCCAACCAAAGCCATTCTATGAATATTTTGATAAAAGAACAAACTAGGGGTTTTTTTCTCCTTTGTTTTCCATGACTGATGTAGCCAGCTTCCCTGGGTTCCTGGTAAATCACAGATTTGTAACCCTCTGACTGAATAAACTGACTAATTAGATCCAAAGGGCAAAACCTTATATTTATGGCTACAAACAAGTATGTGGTGAAGAACGTGTGTTGTGAACTATTCTTTCAATGCAAAAGGTCCAACTGAATTTATCCAAATGTTCTACACTGTCATATGAGTAGTAGTTCTGTAGTTAATTGTTCATTAAATATGTACCTGCAAATTCAAAATTTAAATTCAATTACTGAATTGAAATAAGGAGGAAATGTAATTTCTCATTAAAGAACAAGTTCAATTCAGCTTTGAATGTGGAGTCTGACAATTTATTTTTAATTCAGTAAGTGCGTATGAACTATTTAAATACAATTTGATTGCCAACTTGTATACATAGCTTTGATTTCAAAGGAAGTCTGGGTTTTCCTGTAACAAGAAAGGCAGAAAATATAGTTTGAATAGCAAACAGGTCTCAGTGGGATCAAAGCATTAACCATTCTCTGTGTCTCTTCAATTACTACTAATCATTTGAGCTACTGCAGTCACAGGACAAATTGTATAATTCCCTGTTTTGGGAGGCACTGCCTGTATGTTGCAATGTTTAAAAACAGACTTATGCACACACACGCCAAAAGATAGGCTGAGAGGCTGAGGGAGCTGGGGTTGTTTAGTCTGGAGAAGAGAAGGCTTAGAGGTGACCTCATCACTCTCTTCAACTACCTGAAGGGAGGTTATAGCCAGGTGGGGGTTGGTCTCTTCTCCCAGGCAACCAACAATAGGACAAGAGGACATGGGCTCAAGCTCTGCCAGGG
>NW_020956030.1:141806-144218 GCF_003031625.1 Empidonax traillii
TCTCAGAAAATATGATGTTAGCAATAAGACTGCTTTATTATTGTTGCAATAAACAATTGTCCACAAATTCCAAAATGCAGCAGAATTTCTTAAAAAAACATGCAGTGCTTTCAGAGATGATTTGAGAGAGAATAAATAATTTTCAAGCATTGAAATGCTGCATTAAGTTTTTGACTTCAAAGGTGCAAAAATGGTCAGATTTACCATAGAGTAAACTCTGAATTTACAGACCATGAAACAAGTTGCTCTCACTCCTGTATCTTTAAAAACTTGGTTGAATACAAAATTAAATGCAACTTCACTTGGACTCATGTATAGCATAGGAGACTGTTGTGTCAGCTATGTAAAAATGTGCTAGTCTAGGTTTAATCTGCATCTTAACATGCACACTTTTTGTTTAGTTGCAGATCAATATTATAGAAGTAGGAACCAAAGCATTCCATATTTTAATCTGTGCTGCTTTTCTTTACAGATTATTTACAAAATACAAACAGTCTGATACTTGGACCTAAGAATGTTACAACTAAATTGCTTTTTGAAAATAATGTTATTGTAATACTTTGGAGAAAATGAATTCATGTTCCAAGAAGTAAAGCTGCTTTCAAAATTTTTGTCTTAATATTTCAGAACAGATAGATCTTTTTCCTAGTAAAATCTATTTCTACCAGAGTTTATTATTTGCTGAAAAATTTAGTCCAAAATCAGTTTAAATGGAGAAAAGTCGTTTGTCCATCATTTTAGACATTCTTGCATTTGAACACTAGTTAAATAGCCTAATTAGGTTATTTTAATTTATAAGAAAAAAGATACATGAGAAGTAAACAGAACAGTGGTTATGTTAATCTCCTATATGGTGATGCAGACAGCAATGACAATTTCCAATAGGACAGAATTCCTCTTAGTGTTCAAAAACTTATAATCAGATCAGGCTGAGTAACTCAATAGAGTTCCAAAGGCAAAAATGGCCTATGTGTATAGTCAGAAATATCAGGAAATGCAATTACTGTATAGCAAGAAAACTGTTCTCACCTCTGGCATGTGCTGAAGAGAACATCCAGGGTAAACAAGTAGACTTGAAAGAGCTCTGTTTGGAAGTTGTTCCTGTGATACAGTTTCATTTACATTGGTTTAACAATCAATATTATCAATACCATCAGTACTTCAATTATTTGTTATTTAATGCCTGTCTTTTCACGAACTGTGATAACACTGCTATGTGTTCACAGACTGAAAGAAGAATTTCAAGGTCCTTTCAAATTTTGTGGAAATATCCTGATTGATTATTTCTTACTTCATCATTCGTTGCTACTTCCCAAAAAGGAAGAATTCAAATTTTCTTATCATTCAAATATCAATTATTACTTTTTAATGCTGTTACTTTACACAACCATCCTCATCATCATACTTCTGCTGAATGATCTTTTAATGCTGTTTCTTGTTAGATGCTGCATGTACCTTCAACATCAGTAATTATACAAAGTGGTGGGTCTTTAGAGGGCCTCAGTCTCACCCAAAGATTTTTTATCCACATTCAACAGCTTAGACTAATTGATCAACTGTTCCTTCCAGCTACCACTTCTGCCAATCTTTGTGCTTGGTGTTTATTTTTCTTTTATGTTTACCCTACAGGGCTCTATGAAAACTATCCAACCAATGCAGAACCAGAATGCTGTGATGTCAGATGGGGACTATTATCAGATCATCAATCCAAAGGGACTATAAAAACAAGTGGCTCAACAATGTGTCACAGGACATCGCTCACAGTTTCATCAGCATCAAGACTGTGTAACAGCAGACTTAAACTGTGTGTTCTTGTATTAATTCTCTTACATACAGTACTTACAGTCTCAGCAGCACAGAACTCAACAGGACTGGGCTTTGGAGGCATAACAACTTTGGAAGATAATTCAACCAATGAGGAATGAAAGAAAGGATTCATTTTACATAATTGAAACACAACAGGCCCAAATGACTACAGTCAAAAATAGCGAAAACTGAGTGCTTTACCCTCAGATCTCTTCTTGAATGACCTTTTGGGTAAAATGAAAAGGATGGGCCACTACCCAAACAACAAGGACACATGAGCACAGCTTTTTATTGACTAAAAGGCTGTTTGGTGACTTAAATTTCTCACACCATTTTATACACTGTGTTTTAATGTTTGGAGTTTCTTTTTTTGTTTGTTTTTTTGCACTTGTTAATACAGGATTTTATTTTTGGGACGGTTTCTCAAAGCTAAATTAAGTCTTTTCTCTGTCAATATCTTTCTAGTCATTGTGTGTGTTCATCTGATAGTTCTGTCTTTTATGTCCTGTCAGTTTCTATTAGAGGAATGACTGCTATGATTCCATGACATAGCAGGAAAAAAAAAAAAAAAAAAAAAAAAAAAAAAAAAAAAAAAAAAAAAAAAAA
>NW_020956030.1:144697-158386 GCF_003031625.1 Empidonax traillii
CCATGAAAAAAACCCAAACAAACCTTACTGTCCTCTTACCCATGGGAACCATTCATCTCCTTTCCCCTTCCCATCTCCCGTCACAGACAACACACATTTGCTTCTGTCTGTGTAATCACAATGAATGGGTACACAATTCTAGTGTGCCTCTGCCACTGTTGCACAAAACAGTTGACTGAGCAAACCCAAAAGGAGCATGAAGGGGGTTCCTTTTAGCTGAATGAACAAGTGCTCTCCTTACAAGGTGGGATCGGACAGTTAAAACACGTAAAGAAATATATAACAAACTGTTGCTCCAATACCCGTTTGAAGAAGTCCAGTCCTTTCTCACTGGTCAGTTGAACAGGAGCAGCCTTTTTTAGATATGCTACATAAAACCAGTTATGCTCAGCAAGTTGAGTAGTTGGGAAACCTTCATATTGGAGGTAAAGGAATGACATTCATTGTGAATCATGTTTTGAGTTCTCCTGCTGTCACATAACCAGCAGCTTTCCATATGGAGCTAAGAACTTCCAAAATCCACTTTTTTTTTTGTCTCAACAAAATTACACTAGAAGTCTTTGAGCATCTGCAATACAAAGTATCTCTTTGGTTTTGATTCCATTGTTTTTCTAATATCTACATGTTATTGAAAGTTACTCTAGTTTATTAAGGATGCACAAGAATGTGTTAGCACAGATAAAGTAACTATTTTTTTTTAATATATAGGACAACCATTTTCATAAATGTGCAATAAAACCAGTAAAGATATACTAGGATACGAGTAGTCAAGAGAAAAGATTGTAATATGATTGCTGATTTTTCATTGTTTGCGGTGGTTTTAAATTTGTTTACTTTTATTTTCATGGGAACATTTCACCTGCTGAGTGTATGAGAATTTGCTTTTTAAAAAGGCTTTTTAGAGTTTACAGTAGAATCAATGGAAGGAAAAGTTAATAAGGGCTGTTTTTAAAAACTTTACATTCCTTCCTATTCTCTAACTACACTTGGGAAGTGCACTTTAGAGATGTTTGCTGTGTAGCTGGGAAATGAAGGAAAACTATAGAAAATGTTCTCTTAGGAAATAAAATATAGTTACCTACTTTCTAGCTATGAAATACCCCTTCATAAATATTAATGTTGTAAGAACATTTAATCACTGGTGCGTAATGCGTTTTTGTATACACTTTATGGTCTGTTAAATTATGGAGAAAAACAAAAAAGAAGATAACCATGCTGCTTAAGCGGTTCAAGATGCACATGTTAAGCTGCGAAAGCTCAAATATTTTGCAAGAGCGTTTGTTTTGATAGTGTTTTGCTACAACCCGGACTGAGGAGCCTAAAATGATCTGTGCAAATATGACAACAACAAAAAGCACCAGCTAATGCAAAATTCTTCAGCGCTGGTTTGTTTCTATAATTCTTCCCTTTCTTGCACATGCTATATTTTGTTCAATAAAACATGGTGCTTTTTATTTATTTTCTTTTATTTTAGAGGCACATGTATTACTTGTAGTGAACTGATAAAAAATTGGGGGAAAATGTAGAAATGCAAAAGAAAAAGCCTTAACTAATGGTAGAATGTAGACTTTTGAAAGGACAGAGATGTTACTGAAAAGTGATGGAGCAATAACTGGGCAGTGCTCTGGTACTGTACAAAAGCTGATGAGTCACACTACTGAGAAAGCTCTTACTAGGTGAGCTCTTGTTCAACTGACCTCTTAATTCTACTAAGTGTACATGGTCAGTAAACAGTTTGTTATAACCTTTATCTACCTCTGCTGTGCAAAGGCCATCCAACATCCATTTCTGTGATGTTCCTCATGGTTTTTTTGTTCACACCATTACTCACTGTCATCTGTTTTTACACTGTACCAATACAGTAGCAAGTCTGGTTCATCTCGATTGAATTGACACATGAAGAAAAGTTATTATTTCTCTTTTGCCTCATGGTGAGTTAATGTAGAGATATATCTATAAGATATTTTATTTCTTCTCTCCTGCTCTTCTTCATCCTTCATCCCTTATTTTTCTATAAAATGGTTTTCCAGTGGTGTCAGTGAAAAATATGACTCCTCCACTGCTTGGTTACACTCAGTCATGTGTCATACAATATGAGAGAGACAGGAGGAAAAACCGTGACAACGACATCACATGCATAAAGTAGCCTAATTAAACTTGGGGAAAACGAAGCAGAAAACAATTACAGACTTTCAATTATTACTCAAGTACAACATGTAATAAATTTGTCCCCCTCTCCCCACCTGGAGTTAGTGCCTGCAGTTCAATGGTCTGTGAATTTTCTGTCATCTTTTTGAGGTCTATTTCTTTAATTTCTGAAGCAAAGAGTCATGTTGCAGAGGTGACTTCTGCTGGGGTATCTGTTGCCATTTTCACTCTAGCAGTGTGGTAAGCAGCTTCTCTTGGTGGCACCTGGGACATCAGGAGTAGACAAAGACTCTTCTATGAAGTTAAGCAACATGTAATCATGTATGATGCAAAAGTCCATTCCATCCATTCTTCATTCGTAATAGTTTTCCTGGCACAAACTTAAGCATGCTTGATATTGTGCACATATTACTTTTTTCCAGAATAAATTTGCATCTTGCCACTGCTATAACTGCCATCTTGTTCCATTTCTCCTTGTACTGTATGCCTAATACATACATGATAAAGAGCTGGCTTAACAAAGAAGTAATACTAAAATATTTCTGCAAATGACTGATAAGAAGAAAAAGAAAAAAATAATATTTATTTTATGATCATATGGAAGAAAGAGATTTCCCATGTCTTTTATCATCTTATTTTCTGCAATAGGGAAAATCCAGATTTTATGCAATATGTTAATACTGCTAAGCCAAATGTCATATAACATAACCAGAGCTATATGTTATTCTTTATTGCATTTGCATTCAGTAATACAGTATATTATTGCTTTTCTTTCATTAAAGAGACAGTATCTTTTTTCTTTTTTTTTTAAATTTATTTTAATATAGCAGGTGAAGGTTGCCATTCTGCACACCATAATTTAAAAACAAAAGCAACGAAATTCTAGAATTAACTTTTAGCTCTATAAATGATGAAACCAAGTCATCAGCTGCCAAAGAATTTGTGGAACAATAGTTACAAACCAAACAAAAAAATTTCTTCTTGAGAGTTAAAACTAATGCTATTCTACACGATTAAAGAAGAAAGCTGAGAGCTGTATTTCAAACAGCAGAGATGGCAGGTTTCATCTGGTACATATTGTGGCTCTCAGCTTATATAGTTATACTTTTCTATTAAAAAGTGAGGGACAAGGACATTTTCTTGTGCTCTCTCTGTATTTGTTACGATAATGAATTTCCTTTTTGAAGGCACTGCCTCTCTGCACAGAAGATACCTGCCTGTGTGAGAGCTGAAGACAGCTTATGTACATGCACACAAATTTACACAGTGAAATCTGTTTTAGGTGACTACCCAAAGCACAAGCAAAACTCATTTGCAGAGTAGTGGTAGCTTTTAGGAAAGTGAAAAAAAAAATTCTGCTAGGAAATTTCAAGATACATGTAAAGAATCAACTAAACAAGGAATCTGTTAAGGTGCCTGGTCCTTACTGCAGCTTTCACCCTATATCCCATCAGTGCCACAGCCCCACGATAAGCCCAGCACAGACAGGCTTCAAGCTGGGCTCAGTCATGCTGACTCCAGTGGGCCTTGATACAGGTAAAGGCACACTCCTACAAAAAATTCATGGTAGCACATAGGTCTCCATATCTTGTCCCATAATCTTTACTCAGGAATTGCTCATGGACATAGTGCATAAACTGAGGATCGATAGGTTCGGCCCTAGCCAACTGAGTCTTAACAAGAGACTGACAAAAGCATATTACTGCTGAACGGTTTTGGTTTTTTATTATTGTGTACTCATATTAGTTTGGAGTGGTTTCAGAATTGAAGTAGGAGCACAGACAACTGACTACCAGAAACTTTGTCATTATGGAGATGAAATTAAATAGCTTTTCTGAGGTAAAAAGAAGTTTTGCCATCTGTCAGCAGCTGTCAGGAAACAGTAGTATTTTAGAAAAGCTTGGAAAAAGAATATGTCGAGTTCTGAATATGATAGTTCTCATAAAAGCTAGATTTTTGGATGGGAGTTAGAATTGGAGCACATACCCTCTCAGCTGAGGGATTTAATTTGCCAACATCTTCTACAGCAAGTCTGAGGAATTACATTTACTAAAGGCATCTGGATGTCCAGTATTTTCCAGCATTTTTTCATACATTAACAAGCTTGATCTCTCCCTGAAGGGAGAAGAAAAATTTACTTTAAGTGATTCTGGGGGTAAAAAATAAAGTGTGGGCCAACTTGGAAAATCCTTCTGAGAAACCAGCTCTAATTCTTCAAAATACAACAGGGATGAAAAAAAAAAAAACAACATATGTAGGTTTAGATCTATATAAAAATAGTCCTATTTTAAAAGAGAGAGACACAAATGCATATTCTCTACCATTATTACCATACAGTGTACTGTAGAGAAAAAGTGCCAGGGGAGAAAATAAATAGGGCAAAATTACTGTATATATATTCTTTACCATGGAGTGCAGATTTCCAAGTAGAATTTCAACAGTGGAAATAGATATTATAAAAAAGCAAACTATTTGGGAGAAAGGGGCATATTTAGTTATTCTTTCCACCATAATGTCTCCTATGAGTTTAGCTATTCGTCTTCTGAACTTTTCCTTGAAATTGTTGATTTCTGAAGGAAGTTCCCACCAGGAACCTCATCCCAGCACTTCCAGTGGGTGTCAGTGGCACAGGAGGTCTCAATCATGGGTCCTAAGGGAGAGCCTGTTTTCAAAGTGCTGACTCTGCTTCAGCACTTCAGTCCAATCTCTAGGCTCTCACATTCTCCTAACACTCTGTTCATCTCTTAGACACACAAGAAGTGACTCAGTTTCTTCTCCAGAGGGGCATGTGTTTGACCTGTTTACACCTTCAGTCTCAGTTAAGCTCCGCTACACAGGTCAGAGGAAACACAAGTGTGCTTGAAATGCAATATGTGCAATGGACACCCCAAACAGCTGAAATAGGATGAACATATTTTGGAACCAACCCTCTGAGGAAGGGTGAAGATTTTGCCAGCTGTGTATGCCTCTAAACCCTTTTGTTATTTTCACACTGAGAACTATCTCAGCAGAAGGGGCAAGAGGTTTATCAATGAGTCTTCATGAATCTCTTTACAGCCCTTCAGACATTACTCCTCCCAGCTGCCCTCCTCTATGATTTTGCCAGGATTTATTGTTCAGGGTAGGATAAGCGGAAAAGAAGATGTGGTGTTCCACTCCAGTGGAAAATGAAGGATGTCTGGGTGAAGACTAGATTGCCAGCTAGGACATCATTAACACAAACATACAAATCTTTCCATCAAGTCTTTAGCAGTGGGGGAAATTGAAGAAAGAAGAAGGTTACTTATAGTTAAAGGGATAAATCAGGCAGCAGAGGGATATATCTTCATAGAATACAAGATTTATTTGAATGTGTCTTTAGTCAGGGCAACACTGAGCATTGCAGCACCAAACTCTTATGTGTCTTATAAGTGGTGATTATACACCTCCAAATTAAGGTGGATGAAGCATGATCATGATATAAATTCGTGATACAATCCAAGACTCTACTGAGGAAAGTACCACCCCAGCCAGCGTTCTACACTGAATGGGATAGTCTTATTTTAGTCCTGCTATCTTGGGGTCATTCTCTGAGCATCAATAAGTTCCTATGTCTGCCTGGGATTAGTGTTTCTGAAGGTTTTTTATTGGACTGAGGCTCGTCTGCCAGCTTCTTGAATAAATTACAGATGTAGGATCAAGTGGTAACATGATACCAGCTAGAATGCAGTGAAAGAGTTTTGTTTAAATGCATATCAGTCCTCTCTCTAATTAGCAGTCTACTCTAATCGAATGCGAAAGAAAAACTGTTTTCATTAGTTTCTTTTATGGTGTTGTTCCAGTAGACACAAATAAATGAACTAATTTAATATTCTAGTAAAAATATATCAGGTCTGGTTACTACATTCATAGGAGAGACAGATGCTCTTTTCCTCCTCTGAGGAATGTCAATAAATTATACATTAAGCAGTCAATAATCTGGTAGCATTACCTAATTTTGATGGCCTTTACTGTAATTTCCAATGGGAATAGAGGATTTCAATCAAGTGTGCTCAGTTCTAGTTATTTCATTTGATGATGAAGAGCACCTAGCACTTTACAAGACCAGGTTTCTACATAGTAGTGGTACTTGACTATCATCAGCTACTAATCAGTTTTCTAGGAAAACTCTGAAAAGGAAGCAGAGCAGCTACATCAGTTGAAAGATATCAGGCCTTGACCAATGAGAAAAATAGTCACTACTTTTTGTTGGGTATGGAGAAGACCAGTAAAAACAAAGGCAGAATAAAGAAAATTGTCTGTCTTTCTCCCATTCCTTCCCTCTGTCCACCTTTCCCTTTCTTTAACAGAATCACCAGTCTTAAATAGAGCATAATTTTGCCTTAGTAGCTCTCTGAAAATTAAATGCATTTGATAAAAAGTAGAGTTTTCCCATTTCCTGTTTCCTACACTTGCAGGATAAAAACCAGAACAAAACAACTAATTTAAAAAAACTCAGAACAAAACAAATAATGAGGCAAAAGTATTCATTTTTTCATCCACAGAGAGATGTTCTCACATTGTTTCCTGTTCATCATTAGTCCACAGGTCCACTGAATTCTATGGGATTAATGCTATTCATTTAGGTGGAACTAGGATTAATGCTGTGGATCAAAATCTGCCGCTTTCAGAGCAAGTCCTTTCACTGACTTCAGGGAGGATTTGGAAAGACCAAGATCCCTATGAGCAAAGATAAACTTGCATGGATAAGATAAATAAACATGTGATCAGTTGAAAGACTGAAATGTTCCTAAGGTTTGTCCAAGGGTTTGGTCAAATAATTAGCTGCAGCTCTATGCAAAAGTCATGTTGAGCCAAAGCCTCGAGCTTTGATTTGATAGACCTTTCTTTTTCTGAACTCTAACAAGTTTCATTCAGGGTTTGAATATGCAAAAACTTACACAGGATTATAAATACAAGAAGAAAGACTGAAAATAAACTACAATATTTTCACTCCCACAAGTGGAAATTAAATTTAAAAATTCTGATAATTGCAATTTTTATTATTAACCCTTAATGACAATTTATTTATGTAGTTCTTCAGAAGCTGCTTGGTTTCATTTGTTTGTTTTCTTTTGCTTTGTTCAAAACCAGATTTTTGGCCTTTTAAAGATTCAGATTGAACTATGCAGCTACAAATTACATGTTTATGTTAAGATATTTGCAATTAAAATTATTCTACTCTTCTGTTATTCCAAATTGTATGACAGAAAGCTCATGTTAAAAGCAGATTTATTTAACTGTGTTTAATCTCGTTTCCTTTTTCTTTTCCCTTGTTATTTGGGGTTTTTTTCTTTCTTCAGAGTTAAGGACTGGATTTCATTTGAAATGGGCTAAACTGGCATCCGTGTTTTTTAACTATATGGAATGTCCTATGATTCTTAGCATTGAAAAGAGGGCTATATGGTCCTGTCAAAAAAAAAAAAAAAAAAAAAAAAAAAAAAAAAAAAAAAAAAAAAAAAAAAAAAAAAAAGGCTGTAAATTGTAATAATATATTAAATATTGTATTATTATAGCTACTTTAGTTAAGCAACTAAAGCTATCTTTAATTTTTTACAGAGAACTTTGATGAAATAATTTATTACAATGACTCACAGAAAAACTTGTTTTCAAAATGACAGGAGAAACTGTTGAAGATTGTGAAAAAAATACTAAAAATAATGCTATATTAAGAATAAATTTAAAGATGCAAAGAGTGAGTCTGACTTTTTGGGTCAGGGATTTGTGAATGAAATTAAATCCAAGGTGTTGGGGGGAATAATGCTTAAATTTAAAAAACTTTCTTCTCAAAAGAAAAAAAAAGGAAAAAAAATCCAAACACTTGTGTTCTAGCCTGGACTGCAATTACTATTTCATAAAATGCCCTTGACAGAAATATAAAAATTGAGGTAATTTCCTCATATTCAACTGTGTTTCCAGACTGTGGTATATAACACAGCATCAGTACTTTATAGCAGTTCAACTCAGATCTCTTATGAAGGGAACACAATGAGAAGAAATGAAAAATAATACCCATGAAAGAAAAATATTTAATTTTTAGAACACGTGTACATCAAATTTAAATGGTGCAACATCTACAAAAATACATGTTCATTTATTACCTGTGGGATATTCAGTAGTTTACAAGGAGGATCTGAATGTATAAGTGGTATTCAATACTTCATCTAGTCGCACAAGGACTGGGTCTTCCCAAAAGGGATTGACAACAAAACAACAGCTCAAAGAGGTGAGTTCAGAGACATTTACAAGTCAGATTTCGAATGCTTTAGGAACTATTTTGGGTGACAGTAAATAATAGCAACATGTCTGTGGAAATCAATGCTGACCCCTCTGATAACATGAATCAAAATACAGTGAAGCTGACATAAGGTACTGCAGCAAATAACAGGTGAAAATAAAAAGTCATTTGTAACAATATAAACTGTAAATCTGGTGAGAAAACAAACCAGAAGTCTCACGGTTTACTCACAGATGTGTAACCTGATACTGCTCCTCACACTTTCACAGCCACCCACCTTTTTGACCTACCCAGCTGCTGACACAGGTAGGTACATGTAATTGGGTGAATTAACTGCTCTATTTCGACATACAGATTTACTACAAACTCCTTTTTCATGTCATCATGCCTGTCTTGAAGCCAGATTATTTTCCTTGCTATGAATAGCATCTAACACTGTGAATGAGACCAATTTCACTGACTGAGTAAACTAAAATCTGACAAACAACAGTGCCAGTTTTTCATTAGGGCACTGGCTTCTTAGGAGGAGATGTGAGGAATCCACTTTGTCAAGGTCTCCCCCACTGCAATGAGACTGAGGTTTCAATTTATGTACGCAACTTCATCAAGTATAAAGTTAAATGTGACTCCTATTCTAAGGAAACAGTCTGGAGCATAAGATGAAATATTTTTTCTGGCTGGAAATTTTCACATGGGATGAGAAAAAGGAAACAGAGCATGTGTAAACCAAAATAAAACTCACTAAGGTTATGGTATATATTTAAGGTTATTTCTAGAACCCTGTAGTTATTTTTTTTCTTTATGTCATACTTTCCATCTTTTTTACTTTAAGGTTGGATTGTTCCACTTTTTGTAACAAAACTTCACAGGATTATACTAGTCTATACTCTAAACTGAAAGTGATGGACTACATTCCTCAAAAGTAAATACATTTACCAGACCAAGCAAGAAAAATTTTTTTCAAGCATGTGTTCATCAGTTCTACCCAGTCCTCATCCATGCCCACTTTCTTACTATAGCCTCCTGCTTAATATTTTGTAGAACAGTCTAAGTTGGAAGAGACCTTCAAAGATCATGTATTTCCAATGCCCCCTGACATGGGCAAAGACACCTTCCACTAGACCAAGTTGCTCAGAGTTCCATGCAGCCTGGAGTACTTCCAGGGATGGGGTATCTGCAACTTATTTGGGCAACCTGTTCCAGTGTCTTACCACTCTCACCGTAAAAAAAAAAAAATCTTTTTTTGTATCCAATCTATACCTACCCTCCTTCACTTTAAAACCATTCACCTTGTGATGTTACTCCAGGCATGGTACGCAGTCTTACAGTCTTGCTGAGCCCTGTGTATGTTTTGTAAGGCTACAGTAAGGTATCCATGGAGTCATCTCTTCTTTAGGTTTAACAACCCCAGTGCTCTCATCCTAACTTCATAGAAGAGGTGTTTCAGCCCTCTGACCATTTTTTTAGTCCTCCTTTGGATACACTCCATCTAGTACTGGGGAGCCCAGATGCAGTACTCCACGTAGCATCTCATGATAGTAGAGGAAGGCTTTGACCTGCTTGTCATGCTTCTTTTGGTGCTTCTGTCCAGCAAAGAACTGGCTTTCTGGGCTGCAAGAGCACATTGCTGGCTCATGTACAGTTTTTCATGCACTGATGTCCCTAAGCATTTCTTTATATGACTGCTCTAAATTCATGTATCCACCAGTCTGTGTTGATACTGGGGATTGCCCCAACTCAGGTGAAGGATCTTACACTTGGCCATCTTTACCTGAATGAGGTTCACAGGAGCCACCACTCAAGGCCATCAGCCCCTCTTGATTGAATCTCTTCCCTCAAGCATATTTTGCCCCTCAACTTGGTGTCAGCCACAAAGTTGCTGAGGCTGGGCTCGATCCCACTGGGCTCAATCCCACTCAGTTGATTAGGTCCCAGTACAGACTCCAGAGGGACACCATTTGTTACTGCTTTCTGCTTGGACGTTTGGTTACTGACTGCAAGGCCTTGGATGTGGCCACCCAGCTAATTCCTTATCCATTTAACAGTCCACCCTTCAAATCCATACCTCTCCAGTGTGGCAGCAAGGATGTTGTGTGGGACCATTTCATAGGCCATACAAAGTCTGGGTAGATGATATTTGTAGCTCTTACTTTGTCCACTGATGCAGTCATGTATCATAAAAAGCCACTAGATTAATCAGGTATGATTTGCACTTAGTGAAGACATATTGGCTGTCTCAAATCACCTCCTTGTCTTCCATACATTTTGACATAACTTCCAAGAGGATCTTTTCCATCATTTTACCAGGTGCAGAGGTGAAGCTGAGTGGTTAGTGGTTTCTAGGACCTTCTTTTACCCTTTCTACAAAGGGATGTGACATTTCCCTTTTTCCAGTACTGGGACCTTGCCTGACTGCCATGACTTTTCAAATATCATGAAGAGTGGCAACTACATCAGTTCATTCCCTCAGAACCCTGGAATGTGTCTGGTTGGTCCCATGGACCTATGCATGTTCAGGTTCCTCAAGCGGTCTTGAATCTGATCTTCACTTGTGATGAATGGGGCTTCGCTCCCCCAAGTTCCTGCCTTGAGGTTCAGTAATTTGAGAGATTTGCACTCCTATAAATCTTTATCTTTCCAGAACAGGAATACATCTCCTTGTCAAATTCCTAGACTTTTTCACCTTACCATTATTTTCATCTAACAGAGATTTAGTAAAGATTTTCAGGTAATTTTTTTTTTTTCCCACAAGGACAATTAAGCATTTTACTCTACTTATGCTACTCCTCAGATACTTCAGAGGAGCCATGGCTTCTGTGGAATATTTTAGAAAGCTACCAGGAGAAAATGTGACTTATAGAAAACTTAAATTCCGAAGACCATAAAAGTTTCAGAAACAGCCAAAACTGGAGGTGCAGCTAAAAATGGTACAGGGATAAGTAGTCTGAAACTAAGAGAAGAACAACCAGGCATAGGCATACAATCCTCTATAAACTTTTGTAATGCAGAGGACGTAACAATAAAAAGATAAGTGGAAGCCCATGTTTAGCACAATAGCGAATGAGAATCTAGAATGTAAGAACAAAATTTAAAACAAAAGCCAAATTTCCCAAACAAACTACAAGTCAGTTTTTGCAATTATAAAAATTATTTGTAATTTTGAGGAGTTTGTTTAATCAGAGTTGTGTTCAAGGGGGTTTTCCATCGTTTTAAAGGCCTCCTTTACTACTATTGAAGCTAATTTTTCAGGCTGCTCTGAAACACTTCTCTTCATAAGGTGACCAATCCTCTTGTCCTTGATAACACACTGAGATTATGGTCCCATTTCAAAAAAAAAGAAAAAAAAAAAAGAAAAAGAAAAAAATCTAAAAGCTGCTTATTAACTTCAAAAGTATAATTCATAAATAAGTGTAGTAGCCTTTTTTTTCCGAGGCAACAAGAATTTCACATTTGGCAGAAAACATACAACCTGTAATTAAATAGATTGAAGGATATAGCAAAGCTATTTTAGTGCTACAATAAGAACTTGGTGTATACAACAGCAAAGAATCATAATAAACTTAATTTAAATGATCCAAATTAAATGATACAAGAAGTACACCTCTTTTGTCAATATTAACTTTATTATGCATACCATTATATTCTCATAGGGAAAAATCAGTATCAGCTTCAAAACAAATCAATCTTTTTTTTTTTCTATCAGTTACTGGATATATGGTAGGAATACGATGTATTACTACTTTGTTATAGTAATATATAATTATATATTTACTTCATGGTGTCTTTGGGTTATGACAGCATTATAAAAATCCAGGCCTTCCACAAAAATCAGCCTTGCAAAAAAAAACCAGAATGTGTATATAGGAATTGAATCCAAAATCCAAGTGTTTTGAAATATCAAAGGATATATGGAAAGCATGTCAAAGTCAGCTGAGACTAAAGTGAATTTAAAAACCTGGAGGTTTTAGAGGAAGAGAAGGAAACTGGCATGATGGCTGGTTTGCCAAATTTTAAAACAGAATAAATTTCTACTCTAAATAAAATGCATTAATCTATCTATTATAAGCATAATAACTTAAATAAATAGATAGATATTGCAAATTGAGGCTTGCAGTGCCTGGCTGACATCTACTACCATCTCTACAGCAAATCTACTGCTCTGAGTCAGATAAAGAGAGTCTATAAAATGTATGGGAAAATAAAGTTCTTCACTGAAGATAAACATACTCAGAAAACTGTTTAAGCTACTCAGGGGAAACACAAATCTCACCTCTTCTCCACGTATATAATAATTCCATATTTTTGCAACAATTTATTCCCCAGGATTTGGACACCATATTCAACACTGAAGAGAAAAGATATGCCAAAATATCAAATACACTTCCTCTCTTTATGTGAGATATCCCTTCTCCAAATGCCCAAGTATTGACCTGAAATGAGGGAGAGGATATGTAACCATCTTCCTGACATTGGGAGTAGTGGTGGTGATTTAATTCTCTTTCTAATATTCTTTCTTCTTGCCCTCCTTGTATGACTGCACACTCTCATTTTGAATAAAGTTGTTTAAAGGTATGCAGCACGTAGGTGAAGGTTGTTTTAATTTTTTCCTGTGGCTCGGATGTGTATTCTTCGCACAAATGCCCTCACTTTCAGGCTAGAGGACACAGTCCCTCTGACCTTTTTCTTCTTTTGTCACTGTGTGTGACATGTTTACAGTTCCAAACAGTGGGGACAGAAGAGACTGGGAACAAGAATTAAATAGTCAAGAGGGTAGATAAATTTGCTTCCTTCATATACTTTTTCTTCTCCAAGTCTCAGAATCTTTCTGTAACATATTTCACATCATCCATCACATCCAGAGACTTCATGACTCATTACCTCCGTTTTCCAAGAGGTGATCCTCCAGGGATGTGCTTGCTCAGGACACATGGCCCAGAGAAATGGAAGCTAGAGTCAGATATTCCATCCACCATGAGGCACAGGATTCCCAAATCCCAACATTTTACTTTGTATTCAAAACTTTTCTTTAAACTTGGATGCTTTTTTTTTTTTTTTTTAATCACTGGAGAAAAAAAATCTAGCCAGTTCTATCTACTTTTAAATGACTTAGTGATCTGAGAGTCATGAATTTTATTTTTCTTTTAGTTAAAGTACCATCAGCTTGTTATTTGAAAAAGTTGGGTATTCGCTAGTGACTTAATAATGCATTTTCCTTTACTTTTTCACTACAGTAAGCCTGAATAGTCAATGATACCACGTTCATCAAAAACCAGAAGGGAGATTTG
>NW_020956030.1:158561-160579 GCF_003031625.1 Empidonax traillii
TTAGTGATCTGAGAGTCATGAATTTTATTTTTCTTTTAGTTAAAGTACCATCAGCTTGTTATTTGAAAAAGTTGGGTATTCGCTAGTGACTTAATAATGCATTTTCCTTTACTTTTTCACTACAGTAAGCCTGAATAGTCAATGATACCACGTTCATCAAAAACCAGAAGGGAGATTTGCAATCTAGCATTTCAAAATTTTACAACATATGCTCTTTTCTTTCTCTGATTGTTATTTCCATAACAGAAATTCCTATAGAATCAAATTGTAAAAGAAAGATGCACAGTAAGTGCAGGAAAAGAACTTTGCAGAGTCTTATTGTTGGTTTTGATTGTTTATAAACAGTGTTACTGTTTATAAATAAGTTTCACTACAGGCAAACTCCAACTGTTAAAAAAACATCTGTCCATGTATGACGATGAAAGGTAGTTCGGTGAACCTCTCATGAATAGCATATTGACTGAATCTCAGCTGCTGTGTTCAATATATTGATTTCTCTTTTCACATCTAAATATTCTTTAAAAAAATAAAATGTGAGGCAAAGAATGAATGAAAATTTTGCATACATTTCTCTGCATAATTTCAGCTGTCTTTTCCTCAGGATATTACTTGAATCAAGTGGCTTCAATGCTATTTCTTAATAATCCTGGAGCTTCCAAAAACTAATTGATTTTCTTTACTAGCCACCAGGTGGCAATCATAAACTTTCATAAACTTAGCCTGCTCCATCAGCTCTTCTGAAGCAGCTGCTGCAGACAGAGAACATGCTGTAAGCAGGAAGCAGAGAAAGGTATCTCCATGGTGACTATTATACTGTGTTGTTTGCCATGGGTGAAACTAGATGAAACCATGTTCATGCTCCTCAATACATATTTCATCTCATTAAGTTCTGAGCAGCTAACCTTGAAAAAAATGTGTTCTGCTGAAAGATGTACTTTGTGTCTCGAAGAGCCTGTAGATAGCTTATTATCCATGTGGTATTTTCAGCCTTATGGACAGTGACCGTAGTCAGCATTCCTGCAAAAAATCTATATGGATTTTTAAAATGCCTTTCTTATTCAAGTAAAATATCTAATTTAATAAAAATTCAGCCTAAAGCACTTGTTTTTCTCTCTTTTCTATCAGGGCTTTGGGGAAGATATTGCAAATCTCTGGCAGGCAGAGAAAGATTCTGCCCTTTCCCTCTAATGTCATTTGGCTTTTAAAGAGCTGAGAGCCCTATAACAGCAGCTTGACTTTCAACTTCAACATCACACTGAAAAATAAAGATGGAAAGCTCTGGTCTGTATGTTAGTTTCATTTTGAATGTTTCTATTGAGGTGTCAATAGACATCAACACTTTTCTTTTTTTTTTTTTTTTCTAAAAGTATTTTAAGATCTTAAACCCCACCGACTTTTAGAAGGAGAAGTTGCTTGAACCAAAAGAAAACCTTCTCTAACTTTTATTTAATTTTGTTTTTCTTCCAGGTCTATTGTATCTCAATCTTTACCTGTAGATTTTTCAGTCTTAGTTTCTATCTCTTTGAATTCACTTGAAACTGTCTTATACTTCATTGTGTTACAGCTAACTGGAAAACAAGACAACAAAGCAGAGATGTAAAGAATACATTAATTTTACCTAATCTGATAGGAGCCATGTATTTTGATTATGTTACACTTTTTTGTCTTAAAAAAAGAAAATGGCATAAAGCAAAAAAAAAAAATATTAAGAAAATAACTAATGATGCAGTAAGAATCTCTGCAAAAGAAAAGTTAAGTACTTAGAAATAGTAAGAACAGTCACAGGGGAAAAAAAAAAAAAAGAGCAGATTAAGAACTGTTGGAAACCCTGATATCAGTTACAGGAAAAAAAATCCACCCTTCTATAGGCTTGAAGGACATCAGATTCAGAGCATAGAAATAAGAGACTTTTGTATTCAGAGCCCTGTTTGCTGGTGAAAGTCACTTTTAGAATCAGCAGTGTTAACAGGATGTGAAAAAACAGTAATAA
Source organism: Empidonax traillii (assembly GCF_003031625.1). Lineage (NCBI taxonomy): Eukaryota > Metazoa > Chordata > Aves > Passeriformes > Tyrannidae > Empidonax > Empidonax traillii. The sequence goes on from NW_020956030.1 coordinate 160,552, forward strand.
TGAGATCATCTCAATCAACATGAGGTAG
>NW_020956030.1:161305-217378 GCF_003031625.1 Empidonax traillii
TTATGTAGTCACCATAAAAAATACCAGGACGCTTTAGATTCGTGAATTTGAGATATTTTTCACTGCTGATAACTTGTGATTCTCTGTAGAAGCAGTTAGATGGCAATGTTGTTACACTATTCAGAACAACCACTCATTTCTGATTTTGTCAGAAACTATCACTTCAATCCAACATTACAAAGTCAAAGCATAATTACCACTAATGCTCCCCCTCTCTTGAGCAATGCCATCAGGGTATATCTTGCAAATAAATGGAAACTGTTAATTATAATTGTATTAGACACCCATATTGTACGTTTAAGCAGTGCTGGTATCATCTTTGGATCTTTGTTTATCATTACACAGGAGATATTAAAGTAAAAGGATGAAGACCATAGTGACAACACTCCTTTATAGTATGAAAATTATGCATCCTTTTTCACTAACAGCTCAACCCAATAATTTGAAAGTGCGTGTAATTGGATTATTCTGTGCCCATATTTTACACATATGTCACAAAAAAGAAAAGAGAGACTGTTTAATTAATATTTTTTTTAGATTGTTTGCAATCCAATTAGGATGTTTGCTTTCATTTAAAAAGCAATAATATTTCATATTCATTTTGCCTTGAAACATGTATCTTCATTTTCAACCCAACCTCCAGGGAACTATTTCAAGTAGAGCTATAATGTGTGTACAGTACAAAATTCCATCCCAGAAGAAGCTGGGGAATATGATGTACTTTCTTAGCTCTTCATCCTCTCTTCTTCACACCAATTTTCCTAGCTCTGTTTTACTCTTCACAAAAAACGTAGTTTATTCTTAGCTTCCTGACCTTTCCAGAAAGCACATGTCACCTTTAGCTAGGCATTTTATTTAGCTGATCTTCCACAACTTGTCTGGTGCATCTCCCTGCAGTTCTTCAGATATGCTCGATCCTGACTGCTGCACTGACTCTGCAGGTGTGTTACTTTATTCAAATTTATGAGTCTTCCCAGGACTTGCCTGAAATTAGTATCAGGAATGTGTCACTTTAAGCACCCACAAATACATTCACTTGTACCACTTTAACTGTGTCAGTATGACTAAATTACTGCAATGCCACCCTCTGCATAGTTGATGCAATTCTACTGCTGTAGAAGACCTCCTGCCAATTGTAGATGTACATCTTTTTCCAGCCGTAGCACAGCTGAGTAAGCGGTACTGCCTGCAGCAGATCCTTACTCAGGTTTTAGCAAACATCTCTACTGGTCTACCTCACTACTCCACCTGAAAATCAGCTTCTTCAGTTCTAAAATGTTCCATTCAAAATGAGCCAAATCTGCAATGAATTGCTCATCAGTCTGAACCAAATAAACCACTAAGCATGCAACTTTTCCCTAATCAGACTGGGATCATAAACTGGAAAAGAGCTATCTCACAAAAATGCAAAATACAGGTGCCAGGACTCAGCTTTTCCTCACTGTAACCAAGAGAAGGTTATTCAAAAAGCCTTTTACTGTCCTGTATCATACTGCTATATAATTGGCTGCTCCTATCCGTTGCAGAAGGTGCAATCTGAGCACCATATAGATATTTCTTCTTGAAAGGCAATGCCTGGATGTCGTTCTTTTAAGAAAGATAAAAATTTCTTTTTTTTTTTTTTTCCTAGTACAAGTTTCCAATCTTCCTCAAATTTAAACTGGACTGCTGCCAGGATTTCTGCCATGTGGCCAGTAGTCTAGAAGTTCCAGGAGCTGCAAGGCCAGCTGAGGTACTCAGGGCTGCTGGTGACTGAGTGCACAGCAGGGAACCTCAAAAGCTTCACTGGAGGGAGTGTTCCTTGGCCTTCCCAGGTTACCAGCACTGCTGGAGCTTGCCATGGGGACTCCCAGGGAAACAGAAAGCCAGCTGCTAATGAAACAGATTTTTCTTAGGAAACCTTCCTGGATACAGTTGGGAAATTAGAAGAATTTGACATGTTTTGGTGGAACATTTGAAATGTTATTAAATGTTCATTTCCCAGTGGAAGTTTCTCTGACAGCTGTCATAAATTCAGGCCAAAAGAGAAAAACAAACAAACTGAAGACACCGTAACTATTATTTCTTTGCATTAATGCCTCAGAAAATAATTTGAAATAAATTCCTTTGAGTGTATTCACTTTATCTGAACTCAGAGACAATTCTGCTGACGTTTTGCCAGTCTTCAGATAGAAAACATCTTCCATGAGAAGTAATAGAGATTCTGCATGAATATATGATGAATATACATACCTCCATTCATCTACAACATCCAGACAAATATCTATTCTCCATATTAGCAATTACTCTTAAGTAATTATTAGATCAATGTTGACATTGCTATATAATTCAGAGGCAGCTCACACATCCTTTCTATGTCTCAGAAGGATCTACACAAAGATCCTCATGCATGCAACTCTGAAGAAAGCAAATTATGGAACAGAAGTGACAATGGCATATTTATGACTGATCATTACAGAGGATCTTACTCCAGCATCATTAAGGCTGTGGGTTGACATTGTTATCCTAAGTTTCTTATGGAGAGAACTAGAAACTTCTTGAGTGCCTCATGTCACCCTAATGTTCTTAAGGCAGGAACATCTAAGAGATGCAAAAAACCCTACAGCCTAAGAATACTTCTTACTCATTGCTGAATATAAACAAATCTTGAGGAAATAGGTCATGCCTGGACTTATAACTTCTAGGAGATTTAAAGTTAGTTGAAGTGTACCCCAATCTGTGATCCCCATACAGACAATCAAGGTTCCTCTCTCATACAAAAATATTTCATTCAAGTTACTAGGAGGCCGTTCTGGTTACATATGAACCCATCAAATATGATGTTGGTATTGACCTCTTTGATCTCAACAGAACCTCTTTATCAAAGTCTGATAGTACAGGGTCCCATGAACATAGTACATCACAAATCCATTCCACACTTGTTCTCATTTAAAGTCAAGTGTCAGTTCAAAGATTTTTGTTTTCTTATTCAAAGCTGTCCAGGAAAGAGTGACCTAAGACATTTACATTTATTTAGGGCAACCATTTTTTCCTTGATCATGAAAACCTGCCAGTAAGGAGATAATTGAAAGTAAGAAATAATTTCATACTGAACTTTACATAGGAGAGATATCACATATGTACAGTATCTTGATGGCCAATTCAGAAGGTTGTTGGAGCTCCCACTCAATCCCACAGGTCTTTATAGATAGCTTTGGACAACATATTTTCTGACTCTCTATGTTCTGTAAGCATATACCACAAATCTATATTTGAAAGTCAAGGCAAGTAGATATAGCTAGATATCATAGCTAGGCTTCACGAACGAAGATTTGAGAAGGGCTCTACCCACGCTTGCTACAAGCACGCTGATGGCTAAAAAGGTCAATGCGAGATAGACAAGTCCAGTTGCAGAACGTACAGCAGAAAGACTCCCCAGGTGATATCGACGAGACACGATTCTTTCTGCGTTGTCTTTTCTCCTCGAGAGTGATCCTGCGTGTGTTCTCAAAAGCAGCAGCAGCGTTATAGATGGTGTGTCTCCAGGCCTCCTGATTGGAGGCCAGGGTAGACCAATGGTGGTGATCAATATGGCCAAGGCTGAGGGATTGTTTCAGGCAGTTTTCAGGGCTCCTCTCTTGAGGCAGCCACTGGCAAGTTCCCCATAAAGCATGATCTTAGGGAGGCGATGGTCCTGCATCCTGGAGACGTGCCCTGCCCAACGCAGCTGTGTTCTCAGCAGCATGGCCTCAATGCTCATGACTGCTGCCTGTTCAAGGACAGACGTGTTGGTCACATAGTCCAGTGGATGTTAAGGATTGTACGGAGGCAGCGCTGATGGAAGCGTTCTAAGAGACGCAAGTGGTGCTGGTAAATGACCCATGATTCAGATCCGTATAAAAGAGTAGACAGTACGATGGCTCTGTAAACACTGACCTTAGTACTTTTCTTCAGGTGTTTGTTTTGCCACACTTTTTTATGGAGTTTGCCAAAAGCACTGTATGCCTTTGGCAACTTATTAAAAATAACATTTTGCAGTCCTCTGAAGAATCCTTAGGGTTCTCCTTCAAGAAAAACAAGGATTGATGAAAACAATCATGAGAACCAGGAATTGTTGAGTAAGAAGATAACTGCTCACCAAGCCCACCTTGCTCAGCCATCTTGTCATATAAGAAAAGCAGACTTTCGACTTGCATGCAGCAAGCTACAACAGAAACTTTGTGACATACAGAACAAGTGGTGGACCAATCTTGTGGAAAAAAATCCAATTATGCGCAGATACAGGTGATTACAGGGGATTCTATGAGGCTCTGAAAACAGCTTACGGTCCTACACACCAGGTTCAAAGCCCTCTACTCAGTGCAGATGGCCAAACGCTTCTCACAGATAAAGTTTCTATCTTGAATCGATGGTCTGAACACTTCCAGACTCTCTTCAGTACTAGTAATATACCTAGATATAATTCATTTCAGTACACACGCTAATCTCACATTTTTATTATTGTCAGTAAGGTAATACACTGAAAAATAGACATTCAAAATTTTAATTTATTTTCACACAGAAATAATTTTAAAATAACCTGTATCTCTCTTCAGTTGTAAAGGGATGGTAGAAACTATAATTAATGATATGTATGCTACAATCCTGTGAGATTTGCTGACTATGTTGTTCGCGAGCTCAGATGGAGAGAGAAAAAGATGCAAAGATACAAAGGAAGGGGGAGCAAGAGAGTAAGTATGCACTATTATAATTCTGTTTTTAAGAAAATAACAAGAGAAAATGTAGAATAATGGACAATCATCACTCCAAGGACTCAAAGCACAGAAAGCCACATACAAACAAAAACATACTCACTGCAAACAAAACAAAACAAAACAAAAGGTCTGTATTTAGGTCAAATGACCTTTCTGACATAATCCAACAGAAAAAGAAGGATTCCATACAAGGATGAATGGCAAGTAGATGCAAGGCCATCAAAGATCTTGAAACTGGAAAGCTGATTTTGGAGTGATTATGAGATATTTTTCATTTATGCTTTTCCTTAACAAATGGTTTTGTTTTATGCAATCCATCCATCGTTTTTATATGGGAAAATATAGCTTTTAATGATTTTTTTTTAATTTACTAATTCACATTAGAAAGGCAGAATAATAAAGCAGAAAAATGCACTTTTTATTTTGTTATTCAAAACCTTCTCAGTATTTCCTCAATTTGTTTTGTGCCCTAGTTACTCCCCTGTAAGGCTACTGCCAATCTATTGCAGAGAGATATTTCACTCTGTCAAAATAAGAGCATAAACTCACAGAGGACAGGATTTTAAAGTATGCCAGAGTTCACATCTGGGAGGCTTATACAGGGTCCTACTAAAGAAGCCATAAGTGAATCCCATTGTGGTGCATGTAAGGACACAGATCTACTAGAGGTGGTCTAGCATGCCTTGGTCCTGCTTTCTCACTCATCCAGACTAAAGATCCCAACATCACAGGGATGATCCAGCGGAAAACACACTGAAAATACCCTCTGTTCTACAAATGATACATGTTGAGTTCATCAGCTCCTTCAGTCAGGCCACTGTGACCTAGCTCTAATATTGAACAAGTAATTTGGATATCAAACATGAATAACAAAATTCTGCTAGTCAGGAGGTTTTACTAATCAGGCACTTTTACTAGTCAGGTAAGTAAAAGTCAGGTGTTCCAACTGAGAATAATGCAACTACTAAGTTTTCCTGGTGGATCTAGTCTTACGTCTTAAAGATAAATAAAACAATTCTTACAGATCGCCTCAGCAAGAAAGCCAAACAGAAATTTATTCAAGATTTCAAGTTTCTGTGGAGATTAGTTGTGATTAGGCAATTCAGGAGTTCATGTGTGTACTTGTGTTTAATTAACAGGCTACTGCACAGTTTAAAACTCCTCTGCAAGTACATCCTGTCACAACTGTGAGCAAGAGCAAGGATGAATATGCTAAACACTTCTAATAAAGCTGCTGTCTCTTCTTGTTTCAAAGCTTCTTTTTCAGCTCAGGAGTCTTGCACTCCTCTCAGTTTCTAATTTGCCCATGGCTGCTGCAGTTGATCAGCTTCTTTAGTCCAGATTACCTCTACTGCTGCAAGACCTCTCAAGAAACCCTCTTTTCTACTGCCTAGTGCATTTGTATTAAACAATGTAATGAGGCGTATTGTAGTAAACAATATAACCAGAATAACACAGTAATTGGGGATGGAGTTAGGAGAAAAGCTTGCTTCAGTGCTCTTACATTTTAAACAGAGTTTGTATTTTTTCTCTCTTTTTTTTTTTTTTTTTTTTTTTTTTTTTTTTTTTTTTTTTTTTTTTTTTTTTTTTTTTTTTTTTTTTTTTTTTTTTTTTTTTTTTTTTTTTTTTTTTTTTTTTTTTTTTTTTTTTTTTTTATGAGTCCCTTGAATCTCCAGAGCCTTTCTCCCTTCATCTGAGCAGCTGGGTAATTTAATTTGGCAGTGAAGAAAAAAAAATCCAATTGGGTGCTACTTTGTTTACTTGATTGTATTTTTCAATGCAAAATGAAACTAACCCACTGAAGAGCTGTGTGAGCGAGTGTAGGGCAGGCAGAATGCAGAAGTTTAAAGCTGCCTTTATTTTTTTCATTCTTCCCTTCAGATATTAAGTACCTCTCATTTGTATTTGTCAAGGTAAAATAAAACTGAAAAGATGACAGGGTGAGAGAAATAAGGCTTTACATATGTGAAGGAGACAGACTCATCAGAAAGAGAATACAGAATGGAAAAAAAAGTGATGGTGAAACAAGAAGGCACTTCTTTCCTGTAAAAAGAAAACAAAAAACACCTTACTAAGGTATTAGACAGAGCAAATTAGTGTTTAATAAGACTCTTTCAAGATTAAAAATCTGAGTAAAAGATTCTTCAAAATCTTTTTTATTGCTAGTAGAGACTGATTTCAGGATTTGAACCTCAGGTTTTTCTGGACTCTACAACAATTAAAGAAAGCTCAAAGGTCAAATGCAACTCTCAAAATAACATTTTTTCAACTAGGAGGCAAAGAAAATGGACAATCTAACATAATAAGGAAGAGACCATGCCCATTCAAGCACCAAGGTATAGGCAGAGGCAGCAGATCAGTGTAAAGGCAACAGCCAGTACTCACTGTATGTTGGTTTGTTTGCGTACCTGATTCATAGTCAGGTCTTCACGGCCAGATAAATGAAAGCAGATGATGTCAGAGCATGAAAAGTAGTGAAGACCAGCTGCATGACCATCAAACTTAGCCTCCTGTTAAATCAGTCAAACCTGTCTTCCAAACTCTGAGCTAAGAGGCTTTCAGAAAGAGGGCTTAAAGCCTCTGCACATGTAAGGAGCCTGACAGCTTAAAAATGGGACTGGTTAAATCCTTATGCAAGTGTAATGCCTAATAGAGATGTACTTGGTCACATAACAGAGGTATGAAACAAGCAAGGGTGTATATTAGCCAGTATTGTAACAAAGGCTCCTTAAACCAAACCCTAGGGCACAAAGATTTGTTGGATGGAATAGGATGGCAAGGAGGACATGATGTGACAAATTACTGGAATCACAAATGTGTAGGAAGGGTTGTATTCCCTTTGCTTGCTTACCATGCACCAAACGTTTTCACTGCTGTTACACAAGGAAAGTTCTCATTACATCCTAAATTTCTCTAGTGCTGTGTCTACTCTTCTGAGATCAAGTACCTGGAAGTGACTTCGCTGCATGTTAGAAAATGAGCTCAGAAAGCAAGGCAGTGACATTGATTTCTGGAAGGGATGTCAGGCCCAATTCTCCATCTGTCTCGAAAATTCCTTTAGCAACAAATTGCCAGGAATGGACAAATCATACAAAGGGAACATCATTGCGTAATCACCTCATTCTTTTCTGCTGTTGGCAACAGCCAGAGACTCAGTTCTGACCATGATGAAATTTTGGTCTCATTCAAGATATCCATCCTTGTATATTTACATTTATATGATAGCTCAAGTCTCAAGATAATATGACACTTTAAGCCTTGGAATATTTCCAATAACTTCAGAGATGTCTGTACTACTGCCTTAATATTGTGCTTCTTAATTGCTCTCTTTGAATCAGGCAGTCAAGTGTTCCAGCTCTAGAGATATTGTGCATGGCGATACAGAGTTTAAAAACAGTATTCCTGGAAGGAAGATAATTCCTGGGAGGAATACAGAGAAATTGTCCAAACAGTCAGGGATTCGGTTAGGAAAGCTAAATTACTGACAGAAGTAAATCTGGCCAAGGACATCAAGGTAAATAAAATACTTGTTTAGGTACATCATGAATAAAAGAGAGAATAAAGAAAATGTAGGTCCTCTCTGGAAGGATATGGGAGACCTCTGTTCCCAGGACATGGAGAAGGATGGGGTACTCCATAACTTTTTTGCCTCAGTCTTCACCAGCAAGTGCCTCCAGCCACACTGCCCAAGTTGCAGAAGGTGAAAGCAGGGATTGGGTGAAAGAACTGCCCCACTGTAGGAGACCAGGTTCAAGAACCTCTAAGGAACCTGCAGATGCACAAATCCATCAAACCTGATAAGATACATACATGAGTCCTGAGGGAACTGGCTAAGAAAGTGGCTAAGCCACTATCCGCTGTATTTGAAAAATCATGGCAGTTCAGTGTTGTTCCCACTGTCTGGAAAATGGGAAATGTGAAACATAACCCCCACATTTAAATAGAGAAATAGAGAATACCCAGGGAATTACAGGCCTGTCAGTCTTACTTCAGTGTGGTGGATAAAAAGGAACGAGAGAAGTACAGAAAATGGAGAGCTTTGTACGAAAAATGCTGAAGGACTTCGACCAAACGAGATTTCTTACAGGCTGGAAAAGTCAGGACAATTGTTATAGACTGTACATTTACCACATGAGTGGTATCTGACTCCCTTAAGTGAAAGAATTGTTCGAACTTGTTAAGTTAAGGTTTTGTACCCCAGTTCCATTCATTTTAATGTAATAGGGCATGTTTAAACATGTTTTCTCCCTCACAATTTTCCCCAACCCTGATTGGCTAAGATTTGCCGCAGTGTAGGCAGTCCTAGCACTGTCCCATGTTCTTGTGATTGGTTCTTTATTATGTTATCCCTTAGTTATGTTTGCTATTTGATAAACCAACCTGTCAATCCTTTACCCCTCCCAGTTTCCAGCACCTTCCCTGTCCTACCCTATATAAGTCCTTGTTTCCTCTCAATAAAGGGATAGCACTGCTGACCTTCTACTGGTCAAGAACCCTTGTGTTGTCGTCTCCTTTCCTTAACCCGGGCTGCGACACTTCAGTGCCTGGCAAGATCATTGAGCAAATTTGCCGTTCCCTGGAAATTATGCTAAAGCATATGGAAAATAATGAGGCGATTGGTGGCAACCACCATAACTTCATTAAGGGAAAATCATGCCTGAAAAAATTGGTACCCTTCTACAACGGGTTTACAGCAAGGGTGCATGAAGGAAGGGGCCTCATGCAAAGTGTCAGATGTTATCCCATACAACATTCTTGTCTCTAAACAAGAGAGAAATGGATTTAATGGATGGACCAGTTAGTGGACAAAAAAATTATTTGGATGGTCACATTCAAAGAGTTGCAGTGACTGGAACAATGTCCAAGTGGAAAGCAGTGATGGGTGTGGTTGGGTATTGGGACCAGCACTTTTGAACAACTTTACTGTTGGTATGGACAGTGGGATTGAGTGCACCCTCAGCCAGCTTGCTGCCAACACCAAGATGTTTGGTGTGGTTGACACACTGGAGGGAAGGGATGACCTCCAGAGGGATCTTGACAGGCTTGAGAGGTGGGCCTGTGTGAACCTCATGAAGTTCAACAACTTTTGAGTAACCTGGTCTAGTGGAAGGTGCAGGGAGGTTTGGTTTAGATGATCTGTAAGGTCCCTTTCAACCAACAGAGTTCTGTGATTTTATAATATCAAGTATGAGTATTTACAACAAATGTTTCGTGGAATGTTAAATAGTTGTTCTTTTTCATTTGTTGTTTGTTTTGAAATATCAATCCCTTCATAGTGGAGAAGTGTTGCTGCTTATCAAATTCTGTTATCTTGAAACATGCAGGTATCACTGATCTACACTGAAGATGGGGATTCAGTCACTGTCACTGTTTGCCTGAAGAGGCATTTTTTTATTCCTCTGCTGTTTATCCAGAAACAAATTCTTCCAGAGAGACATAAAATACAAATTTTACAGTACTGTATTTTGTAGAAGAAAACTAGAACCTCTAGTATTTGCTTTCTGGAGAGTATAAAGATAATGGGCAAGCATTAGAGCAGTACAGAAGATAAGTATTTCTTGTAAACAGATACAGATACTGACTAACACATGCTACCTGTTACATCCTTGAGTAATGTATACCATCTAATTGAACATCATTTCTCATTTCACATGCATGCTGCAATGTCCTTAGATTCATCAGGGTGTGAGAATTAAGCACTTGTAAATAAATTCAGTAGGTTCTAATACTCATTTCTTAACCTCTCATAAAACTCATTTAGATTCCAGATGCAGAATTCTCCATTATTCATGAGAAGTAAAAGGCTTATAAATTCATTAATTTTGGATAGGCTTTTTTTTTCCATAGCAAGTTAATAAACACAGTTTTCTGTTAGTTAGCTTTCTGCCTTTCTTTAAGCAGATAGGAAAGAGCTGGTTCCATTACATTTTGTCCCAGTTTAATCCCTTGCTGCTATAAAGAGTGGAAAATGCAATTAAATGCACTTCTGAAACTTTTCCCTAGAGTGCTGTTTACAATATTGCCTGCATTAAGCAGTCCATGCGAGATGATGTATCTGCTCTTCCATACTCATGATAGCCTTTAGAATCTTTAAAAAAAATACATTTTTTTTGTCAGAGAATATACACCCCCCACCAAACAAACAAACAAACAAACAAAACCCCAATAAAAACAGCTCCCCCACACCTTTTAATATACAGTAATGTCATACATGGATTCCTGACAAGCAGACAATTTTCAGATGTGCCTCGATTTTTGTTCTCCCACTGTTTTCTCCCTCCCACAAAACCAAGGGGACTGCAGACTTCCAGATTACTTTAGTTGACCCCATACAAATTTCATATGCTTGTAAATTTTCCTATCTATTCATTCTAAGCAAGAAAAAGACAGCTGATACCTTTGACATGAGATGTGCCCTAAACATGTTATCTCCTCGTGCAAACTGTGTCTAGACAAGCAAGGTGGGATGTATTTGTCCCCTTATATCTGCAGACTTTTACATCTAAAGTCATCATCTAAGCTCTTTTTTTAGTTAGTTGGGGGGGGGGGGAAACAAGTATTTTTAATGATTGACTCATCTGACTTGTTCAAGACTTGTGCCTTAGGATGGGATAAGTTAAAACTATTTGTTGAACAGTTGCCGTCCTAAATTGTTCTATGTTTGCAACCATATGGTTAAACTTCCAGAGTCACCAGCTGGATTTTTTAAATCTTGGCCTTCTAGTTGAAAACTGTCAGAAAACACAGGTTGGGAGTTCTAATGGGTTAAATATCAGTTGCTCAAATAATTTTTCTAATACAGAGGAAGTGACAGTGGTTGCAATGATAGAAGATTACATTCAACTAATAAGGTTAAAAAAGAAAAAACACTCAACAGGCAAGCATCACAAATGGTCTAGCATACTGTTGCTAACTTTCTAGAAGAATCTTCATCAAAGGCTCTTAGGAAAATCCTAATTTTTTTTCTTCTATGATAAGAGATGCTCTCACAGACTGGTAAGCCATCTATAAATAGGATACAAAGGAGGGGGATGTACATTGGATATCCAGAACAATGGCACATATAAGCAGCTTTACTCCAAACCTGGCCTAAGATTTCTACAACCTGAAGTAATCCTAAATTTACTGGGGGAAAAAAATAATTGGATATAAAAGTTTCAGATGACAAAGAATAATTAAAGAACTTATTTATAAAATTTAAAGTGAGAAGTCCAAGAACATTTTGTAATATATGGTGAAGTAGATAGGAAAATAATACCAGAAACTCAGCATCAGTGAGCTGGGAGTGCCTCTTGTGGAAAAGTATAGCTGTAAAAACATGTGTGTAATGGCAAGCTTTAAATTTGATATTACTTACTCAGAAAAGCATAGCATTGTCGCAGTATATCATTCCCAAAAATATCAACTTGGTAGAAAAAAGCAATGCAGTCTTAGAGTAGATACCAGTTAAATCATGCACGGCAAGGAGAAGCTACTAAGGAATAACTATTCACTATTCCTCACCACACAAAACTGAAGAACACGTACAGATACCATGCAGATATTACAAAGGAAAAACAACCTTTCGGAGAGGGCACAATTAGGTGGTGGAAGTCGTGAAAGAGCTTACAAAATAAGATTAAGTACACTGGGGAAGGAGCCAAAACAGTGGTCCAAATGTAATTTCTGACTTAACCTCTGGTTTTATCTGGAAAGTATAAAAATACGCAAAGGTAAAATACTTGCTGTTTTCTTGCACATTTTCCCCAAATATCTACTACTGGCCATTACCAGAGACAAGATGCTGGGCTTCCCATACACAGGTCTCAGTAATATAATCAATCTTGTGTCTTTAAATTTAAAGTATTGAGAACTTCAGCGATGTCTAACACTAGTTAAGACCATATTATTTAATGATTATCCTCTCAATCTCCTCATCCAAATGAAATTTCTGCCTCATTCTGGTTGGCTGGCTAGGGAAAATTCACTCCCAGAAAAAAAAAAGTTAATTGTCATAACTTATAATTCAAAAATTTAATTCTGTACTGGAAGAGGATCTGCTTTCTTGAAAAACATGTATTTACTGTGAAATGTTAGAATTATGTTTTCAACAAGATTTCTTTACTCCAATCTTTTGGTTCTTACAGCCAGTATATTGCTTTGACTGCAACTTGCTTTGTAACTGAAAGTGGAATGAGAAAAAAGTAGAAAATTTAAAATTGTGCATATTTTGTACAACAAGATTCTAGTAGTGGTGACAAAATCTGAAAGCTGAATGTTTTATCTCTGTAGTGACAGCTTACTTTTCTGAAAGTGTAATTGTAAGGCACAACCAAAAGGTGTAAATCAATGTCTCTGTTATTTTGCACTCCCTCCAACATAAATTCAAATTAAACGATATTCATTTTTAAAATTCAATTATTCAAGTTGTAATCATGTAAGATCTTATACTGGCTTCCACGAAAAGAGCTAGAGGTGACTACTTTTTTATTATTATTACAATATAAGAATACACATTCCTGGTCTCCCAGACATTTATTATCTGCTCTTATTTATCTTTGACCCTTGTTTGGGTTAGGTTGCCAAGCAACTTGTATAGTCTACTTGATAGACTCTTATAGATTCAGGGTCAGAGAGAGATATTTAATCCCTGACTCTTACAAGAACTGGATAAAAGCTTTTAAATTTATATCTGAGAGTTTCCATATGCTTTTGGAGGAATATGGAGTATTTTTGAAACAATTTGAGAAACTGAACCTTCTGATCTGATACTACGCAGATAAGAAATAAAGGAAAAATCCTACTGTACATATTTTTTCCCTGAAGGGACCCATATGCACAAAATTTCTGCCTTGGAAAGGCTGTGCAAAGCGCATTTTGCTTCTTTTTTGGCATATCATGTTCTTTGATCCATGAAATGTAACAGAGAATTAGGAAGACTGTTCAGGAGGAGGGTTTCTGTGAACCCTTGAGTGTATTCTCAGGTTTCCTGCTTTTCAGCCCAGATTTCCTATATTTTGAGTCTGTTTTGGGGTTAAGAGAAAAGAAGAAAAAATTACCTGACATGACAATAAGTTTAAATTATTTTTGTCTTCTCCTAAATTTCAAATGTCTTTCTGTGTTATAAATTGTTGCAATATTTTGAGAGAGGTTGAAACACCAGCCTTCACAACAGCAAGTTAGCTCTGTATCAGAAATTGGATGGGAAATAGCACTTCAAAGGACACCCCCAGAAGGAAAGGGAAACTATACAATTTTAAGCTATTGCACACGTAAGATCAGTAGGAGGTTTTCAGGAAAAATAATTTTGGGTGGGTAGAAAATGAAAGCACAGCAGAGTCATTTATCCTTCTGGCACTTGAGAAATACCTTGCAATATACAGTTCAATTCCTTTCCAATTGTTCAGCTGTCTATATCGTTAACTCTGCAGCCAAGAAAGTAAACAGACCAGCAATTCTAAAACTGCCATTAAATGCCACAAAGAATTCAGACTCATGTCCCTACAATTATCTCCACTGCTAACGATTTGGAACAGGAATGTTTTTACAAGTTTAGGTTGCTAAGACTTGAAAGCAGCAGGATTGGTGGTCTTTAGATTGCTGAATTGGACTGGACTCAGTTGTCCTCCGTTGCTAGCAACTTTTGCATCTACATTTGATGAGCTGCGTTCTAGTTTCATTTTTTAGCAGACTAGCAGACCAAAAGCAGGTGGATTGTTTTACTTGTTTATCTTTGTGCAGTGTACATTTCGGGGTTCTTTGGTTTCTCTGTTTTTATCACAAAGTAACACAGAGTGTGCTGACTGCTATACACAATGAGGAAGCCTATAACAGAGCTTTTCTACAGGAAACAATGTTTGAATAAGAATTAATTGACTCAATTTGTCAAGTGGGGGGAAAAAAACTAGAGAATACCTCATCATTCCTATATTGTTTGTTTGGGATCAAGAGATCCTGGATACAGTTATTTACTCTGCAGTTTGCAGTTGCCTATTGAGCAAGAAGTACACCAGTTGTCTCACAATCAGTTTTGGAATTATTCCTAAAAATAAGATTAATATGTTCTAGGGAAATTTTTCAGATCCCTTTGTCACCATGTACAAATTATTCTATCTGCTGTTAATGAATGAATTCTTTGTACGGCTAATGTGGAATAGGGAACGATTAGGGAGGAGGTAAAAAAAAAAAAAAGAAAGCCAAAACAAATACCACCTTGCTTTTCTTGCTGTGTAGACACAGGTCTTTCTTGATGTGTGGATGTTTCCTCCTTCCTCTGCCTGCATTAGCCTGCAGCCACACTACAGAGGCAGTTTCCTGAAGCATGAAAGCATCAGGCTTGAGACCATCTCTTTCCCTATTCCCACGGGACTACTGTAACCTCTTGGTACTTCAACTGAGGATAAATCAACCTTTTCTGGTGATGCTTTAAAAAGCTGTGGCAACTACAAACAGATTCTGTGTAGAAACTCGATCTCATAGGCTGTACAGCAGTCTTTCCAAGAAAAGGCTCACAGAGCACTCGGGCAGAAAGGTATCTTGTTTCTTAATTCCTGTTTTAGGCAGGAGTTACAAATGCAGATGTGTAGGTAGTGTCATATAGCAGCCATTTTAATGTAAATTAGTCAGAGGTTGAGACAGATTTTGCAGGATCTCCAGTCTGGATTTTGGTGTGTTAGTTCTTTGACCGAGTCAGAGTTTAAAGTTTAAATTCACTGCAGCTAACATTGGCTGGCTAAATTGTTGACATTTTTAGTTTCCGCAGTCAGCTGTGAAAAGTAGGGAAGCCACTCCAAGAAAACAATTAATTTTATTCTAAATAAAGCAGGGTTAATTGTTTTCTGGAATTTCCCTGCACTAGCTAGAGAGAAAGCCAATACATCTCAGCTTGGAAGTCTTGCTCTTGGAATACTGGAATCCAGAGAGATGAGACATGCCCAAGAAAATCAAATTCTTTTGATTGGACCTGAGCCAGTAAAATGTATATTTTAATAGTAAATTTTTTTAAGTGCATAAAATTTATGAGAACATGAAAACAGTCACCATTTTGCTTTAAAACCACAATTTTGTGGTTTTAAGGATTTCTTGCAGGCTGGGCTCATTCTAGTCTGTGAACATCTAATTTAAAACAAGAGTTTAAATCCAGAAATATAGGTGCAATGAAAATTTACTTTGAATTTTCAGTCTAACTACAACAAAGAGCATTTTCACAATCTATTTAGAATTCAGTTCTTGTGGTATTTGTATTTCTGTTTTACAGGTGTGTCAAGCCCTAAGCTTTTCACATAAGCACTTTGCATAGTTCTTGAATGTAATTTCTGAATGTGGAGGGGCTCAACAATGTAAAGACTTTTTTAAAAGTGGTCTTTCTGCTCAGAAAATGGGAAAAGGGAGTGATATGCGTTGCAGTACACCTGGAGGCACCGTTTCAGTGTGTCATACAGACCACATGGATGTTGTTGGAGAGAAGAATGTTCATAAAATATTTCATCTCAAAAGGCAAATACATTGCTCAAAGGGCTTTACAAGCACATGTGTAAATATGGGAGTTCAGATACAGCTATTATATATCATGAGGGATATTCCCATCTTAATCTTCCACTTTTCATCTCTTTTTCTTCTTCCTTTGCATTTGTTAAAGCAATGTCCTTCCAATTTCACCACCTTCCTTTCTTTACTCTTTGTACTGATCATCCTTTCTACTTCTTTCTCCTGTGCTTTCAGTTTTCATCTGACTCAAGCCTTTTACAAACTACTGCCCTCCACAGAGGCTGCCAAATGGACAGTATTATTGCCAGGTGGCAGAAAATTGAGAAGTGATGGGAAACGCACAGAATCCATTGTTTTATGCTGCCCATGATTTTCCAGTGATCTTGACTACAGCTTCAACTAACAAAAATGCAATGATTTCTCTGGTTGCTTTTTTATGGAAGAAAGATTTCCAGGTCTCTGTGTCTCTGTGCTCTCTAGAATAAACTATGACACACTTTTAAAAATGCAAGTAATTCCCTGTCTGCATAATGCCTGTGGTATTAAGAGGATATAATTTTAACATAGGTCAGTTAATTTTCACTATCATTCTGAATTCCCCAGTATAGATTGCAAGAAATTAAATTGGCTTCCTGTCTGATATCACTTTAATGAAAGTAGTTATTGCAAGTAACTGTTCCATATTTCTATTTTTGATAGTGAAAAGAACATTTCTCAAAAAAATTTCCTCAAAAAATGTATGAATGAGGATGAAAATATAAATATTCCACGTTTGGAAGTAGTACCTGAGTTTTGGGTGCATTTATGAAATATAATTTCATCTCTCACACTGAACTTCATTCAGTCAGTGTAGGTCTATAAGAGGGATGCAATTTCACAGTTGATTTAAGTCAGCTTAAGAGCAAGTTGTCTCTCCTTCCTGCCCTTGGTTATGTCTTCCCACTTCATTTCTTGTGCTGCTGCTAGACTACACTGTTAGCTGAACAGGGATCTGATCTGATGACAAATTTCACACCACACATAGGTGGACAGATATGTTTCTTAGGGATAATTTTCAGCTGGATCAGTTGACTTTTCTGGCTGACCACACAAATACTAGAGCAAGAATGATGAAGCAGAGGAAAATACCCCTTGATTGTTACAGGAAAGAAGTGAACAGTGCACATTGACTTGGTTATTCCAGAAATATACCACTATAATAACTATCTGTGCCAGCTATTTTGATAATATCTCCTGCCTGATTTCTAGTATTGAATCCTATGGCAAGCTATGGCTTAGATCAGAGAAGTGAAGTAATACTGTGCTCTTTCTTCTTATTTGCCAGGTTCAGTAAAGCTCTTTGTTACTTTTATTGTCATAATTTTTGAGGAAAAATAGAAGGTTTGCAATCACAGAATGCACAAAAAAAGAGCATCAGCAAGGTACACTTTGCTCTAAACCACCCTCAGTGACACCACTAGTGACTACCCACTAGCTAGACGTAACTCCATTCACTACCATCCTCTTGACCCAACCAACCAGCCAGGTTTTTAAGCAGTGAACAGTGCAAGCCATAGGCAACCAGTTTCTCCAGGAGGATGCTGTGGGAAATAGTGTCAAAAGTTTTATTAAAGTTCAGACAGACAACATCCGCAGCCTTTCCCTCATCACTCAACCGGTCACCTTGTCATTAGAAGGAGATCTGGTTGGTTGAACAGGACCTGCCTTTCACAAACTGATGCTGGCTGGGCCTGATCAATCACCTGGTTGTCCTGTACATGCCACATGATGGCACTCAGAATTATCTGTTCCATGACCTTCCCCAGCACTGAGATCAGGATGACAGGCCTGCAGTTCCTGGATTCCTCTGCTGACCCTTCTTGTAGATGGGCATCATATTGGCTAACTTGTAACTAAATTCATAGTTCTTCTTAGGAATGAGTATTTATACTTAAAAATAAAACCTGGTAGAAATGCAAATGTATATGCTGATTACGGCTGTTTCTGTATATATACCTGTATGTATATATACACACACACACATATAAAGTACAGGTACAGACACACACATGTATATGAGATTTCAGTTCAATCAACTTAACTAAGAGACAACATCCACAATGTTGAGATCTAACATTGAATTTTTCCTAGACCAATTCAGTTTAACAACAGGGTTAGAAGCAGGGTGTTTCTATTTCATTGTATTTCTTCATCTGCTGGTAAATATACTTGCTTATCTATAACCTTTTTTTTTTTTCCCAGAACCTGCTGTAAGGTCTATAATTTATTACAGCATTATTGTCTAGATACAGTAAGTTATATTAGTCATCTCATTCACCTGTGAAAGATCATTCAGAAGGTGAAAGACCTTAGAGATATAGCAAGCATTATTCTAACAAATGGAGATGAACAGCACAGTATAAATCATGTTTGTGGGCTGGAAGAAATGTTCAGTGGTGAGTCTAAACATCATATATCAGAAGGGAAATTTTGTGAAACATCAAACTTCTTTCCATAGGCAAAGTCTTTTTAGACAACCTTTTGGATGTATAACTAACTGTCCAATCTATTCTTGGCCAAAACATCTTGGTGTTCACCAGATTTGCACATTAAATTATTCGCATCTTTCTGTTTATGTACTTACAGTTTTATGTGACAACGCCTAATACTTCTGGTTTTTTTGCTGTTCAGTGATTATTGCCATGAAAATATCAGAAGAAAATATTGTATTAGTATGAAAAATGGAGGACTTGTTTGTCAGTGGCTTCGTGGCTTCAGGTCATTTTTAGGAAAGAGTTTTTTTATAACAAAACTTACACACGTAGTATGAATAGTCTATGTTCCTTTACATTTAATAGGAGTATCCTGTATTGATAATGTAACGTGTATATTATATGAGATTTTGGATGTAAATGTGCACTCTGGTGGAAACACAACTCCACTGAAATAAACAAGCAGTTCAGATATGCATTTGGGGATATTCTTATTAACAAAACCTTAATAGTCTTGTAAAAATACTAAATGTCGGGAAGATTTGTTTGTAGCAGTTATATAAGTTCCAGATCCTCTTGCCCATAATCCTGGATATAAGTTTGTGGGTGTTTCTGATATTATTTAACACCATGATATTTCAGTCATCATCTGGAGAATCCTCAATTTCACCCTAACATGTTAAGAAGTAAAAAAAAAAAATAAATAAATAAAAAAAAAATTGTAAATGTAAATTTATCTGTATACTTTGGGATACTTTAGGATGAAGTAAAAAGTGAAAACAAATTGCCAGGATGAAGTGTTTTCTTGACTCAATTTGTTTCTTTTGGTGACAAGACTAGCTCAGATATTTTTATTTCATCATATTCTGTGTAGAAACAAATATAGATATTTAACTTCTTTTTAGTTGCATCCAAATACTGCAATATCTGAAAAGTCTTAGCTGTTATGTCCTGTACAAAATCACTGTAAAGTAATTTTATTTTTCTGCAGAGATGTCTAATTTTTCTAATGTCTAATTAGGAATTTTAAAACTGAAAATCTTTCTCTAGAACCCAAACTACTACATTTAAATGTATTTTTGTAGCTTTACAGGGTTGGTAGCTTGGAGTTGCATGCTTTTCTTCCCGCGAAGAGACAACCTAGCCTATCATGAAATAGAGACTTCTGTGTTTAAGTTGTGTGTTGAATGAATTGGCTGCCAAGCATGAACTGGAGTCCTGTCAGGAATAGATGTGATTATCAATTAATTTTAAAGTGATGTCCAAAAAAATTCCTATTTTAAAGACGTGGGTTTTTTCATATCTTCTAGGAATAAGCCATAAAATACATTCTTTATGAATAACACAATTTTACCTAAACTAACATTTGTCATCCTTTTTAAGTAGTGATGAAGAAACTTTCTTTCTTAGCTTTGATGGGATCTATGGATGAAAAGTAGAATATAAAGGGGAGTGGGAAGGAAACCAAGATAAGCTATTCAGGAGAAAATTTTGTTTCCTCACAAATCTGTTTTATAAAGCTATAAGCACTAGAATTAAAGCAACCTGTTTTCTTACAGTTTCCTGGATTGTTTTGGTTAAATTTGATGCCTAAAAAGGTGCTAGCTCTCTCCCATTTTTGGGGACATTTAGAAGGACTCTCTTCCATCTCCTGATATGACCTAGGCTCTCAAGTGCCTAATTTGTGTGCTCATGCCACTGTTTTTCCCTCAGCTGAGGTACCATCATTACTACCAGTTTGCCTATTTGCAGAAAACTTGGCATAATGAACTTGTTTGTTAAATTTGATTTAAAAGAACAGATTTTAAAAGCTTTTGGACCAGGGAGAAAAAGCTCTCTCACACACACACTTAAAAATGGACATAAACCTCTTTTCCACAGCAAATCAGGGAAGGTATATTATTAATAAAATGTGAGTTTATAAATCATTGCAAAATCCTGTGACCAAAACATATATTAAGAGTGGAAGACAAATCCTTAAAAGTTGCTCATATTTACTAAAAATTTAAAATTTCTATTTTACTTCTGTTTCTAATGAATCCATAGTTTACTGATTTTCTTTTCCTGGAATCACATACTTCAGAGGATGAGGAGAGACTATTCACATCTGTAATGTCTGTATCTGTTGTTGAAACTTACTCATGTTTGTTGTTTGTTGTCCTCCAGCGCTGACAAGATCAAAGGGCTTTATTAGCTGGAAAACATTTCTGATGAACTTTTCAAGCTTATTATTTGAAAAGATTGTATATCTTTGCTTTTCTTGCTTTTGCCATTTGCAGAAAGCTTGGCATCCTTTTGAAAGCCCTAATAATAATACTCTGTTAAAGTAAAAGACTTCTGTGTATGGATTTGCTCTTAGAGGTTATTATGCTGTCATTCACATCCCTATTTCATTTAATTTAATTTAATTTAATTTCATTTCATTTCATTTCATTAAAAAATATTATAATCGAAGCAAATGTAGAATGCATTCTGCATCTTCATGGTATTAGGTTGATACTTTTAAATCCTGAAGGCCTATTTCATGATCTGTGATATATACACTACTAATTAACTTGATTCATCTGTTTTCAAAGCAATCCTCCTTCACTTAGAAGTGCTTTCACTCCCCAACTTGGTAACACTAGACTAAATTATTTCCTTGCTGTTCTGTTGTGCTTCAAGCATCCTAAAGTCTGCTTCCATACAGAGCCAGGATTCAATGAATGCCTTCTGTTTGAATGAGCTGAATCTTTTGTTCTTTTTTATCATTCACACACAGGCACAGAGGGGTCCCTCCCAATGAAGTAGGTTCTTCAGTGCAGAGGTTTAGTTGAGATAACCTACACATTCGAGGCAGTGCCCTTTGGAGAAGTCCTTCAGACTGTTTAATGAAGCAAAGAACTGGGAAGTGCTTTGTTCTTGCAGCTTCTTATCCATTCTTCAAAACCACAGTGTTTAACAACACACTAATGAATCCGGTTTATTGCATGGAAATACAGTACTCTTCAATTACAGATGCTTTAACATACAGTATCAATTAACAGAATGTTACGACAACTCAGAAGTGTGAGAAAATTATTTCCAATTACAAAATTGCACTTGGGCAACTGTCTGTTGGATATTGATAGGTGTTTTGAGATAACCTTTGAAGGGAAATTCTACACTGGAAAAATGTCTGTGTTATAATAGGAGCTGTTCAGTGAACAGATTTCTTCTGCGCTAAAGTGAAAACAAAGCAGTACAAATTACTGTATTTTGGTTTTCTGTTCCCATACTGCATTTTGCAAGGGTAATATGGAGAAAGTATTTCTTTTCACTTTACACTTGTACACATGCAAACACGCATTCATATACTTATATATGGGGAAATTAATGATTTATAATAATTTCATACTCCTTCTATTTAATTTTTACACTTCTTTAAAACTTCACTTTAAAGTGAAACTAACTAGAAACAATAATTTAACTGAAAGGTTAAAGACTTGGAGATTGCTAATCTTAAAGCAATATAATTTAAACACTTTTGAAGGAAAGCAGCTTTGGCATCTATAAAATAGAAAAGAGACATTCTGAAACCATTTGAAAATTCTACTGTAAGCAAAAAGTGTAAGGTTCTTTTCTCAATATCTGAAAGAGATTGTGAAGTAAAACACTAGTCAAGACAGAATATATCCTTTAGAGTCTATCCTACACACACTGTATTATGTTACCCTAAACACAGTATATTAAGTAGATATTAGTAGTATTAGTAGTATTGATTATTTAACTTCAGGAGTTCATTTTGACCACATGTTTTTAGTAAAATGGATAGATTTACTTCAAGGGTATCAGTTCAGTGTCAGAGATACTGTTATTCTACTTCACATGAAAAGAAAGAAAGTCTCTAATAGCATTAAAAAAGCTCTTTACCATAGAGATTAGTAGTGTGGTATTTGTATTTATAAGCCAGAGCTTTATTTCAATGCTTGGCAATGCTTCTTTTTAAGGATAAATGTAAGCATTCGTGTACCTATGCATGTGTAACTGTGCATACACATCAGGTTTTCTCAGCAGACTGCAGTAGCTTCCTCCCTGTCTCTGGCTGTTGGTCAGTTTGGCTATTATCCTCTTCTGCTCTTGTTCTTTCACTTCTTATCTACCACTGATATGCATGAAGATGGCTTTGAGGTGTTAATCAATAACTGAAATGATCAAATATATCTTGTGTGACCTTTTTTTTCCTTTCTCAAATGTAAATGCCATACCTTAGTTACCAGGAAGGAAACTTGCAGATTGTGATAGTCTGTCTAAAATAGTATCTTCTCTCTGATCATCAAAAATCTGCAGAGAGTTTACAATGTAATTTATTTGAAGGGATGTTAATTTTTTTAAACGACCATTAATTAGATTATCTGTCAAGCCTTATATAGAATTATCTACTCTAATGCATGCCCAAATGAAGGATCACAGTTTCTTTCATTTTTGAGTTTTAACAGCTATTTGGATTAAAGTACAGCATATAGCAGTGAGTGAGTTCTAAATGTTGCTTATTAAAACTCAGACAGTAAAAAGTAACAATAACTTTTTTAAACATTCAGCCTTATATAATAAAAATATGCAAACATATATTTAAGAAATACAACAGTTATACTTTAATATTAAAAAAGAAAACTGTTGACTACACTTGGAAAGAGCAGTCTCTAAAGAAGACAAAAGTGCAGCACAACCCAATTCCTGGATATATCTTCTTTTTAGATAACTTTTTTGTGGACTAGCTATACCAGCTTGCTCCAAAGAGTGGACAATATACTATCTAGAAAGTCACTATAAAGAGTTCAAGTGATGCTATCTTTCCCAAGATTGCTTCTGAAACTTTCTTTATGAATGTTGTACTAAGGCAGTGAGGCTATACCAGCTACCTTTTTAAATTTCTCAGTCTGCCTTGTAAACCATCTTAAGAGTTGCTCCTACCTAAACAGTTTGTCACTTTAAGAAATGTGGGAAGCAGACATAATTCTCTGATCTTGGGTACAGATATTCTTCTTTAAAACTTTACAGACTATGGAAGAGTTGGGGTTTTTTTGGAATCAATTCAGTTCAAAAAGCAAAATAACTCATATTTTTTAAGGATAACTTTTTGTCAGTAGAATTCTGTTTATTTTTCCTGAAGTAACTGTGCTGTCCTCAGTTCTTTACTGTTACATCCTCACATGTGTAAGTGCTTTTTATTAGTACACTTAGACCAGTCAGATAGTAAGTGTTCAACACTCCCATGCAGTTTTGTTACCTGCTTGACATACAATTTTAGAGGACCATTAAAATTCTTTTGCTGTACTGTTGAAGAGGTCCTGATACGCTAACCTTCACTCTGTTGAATAATAATAATTAATTGCCACTGTTTGTTTTCCACTTCTTAGCTAGTTTTTGATCCGTGACAATTTTTTATTTCTCATCAAATGAGTACTCGATTTCCTCAAAAAAATCTCAGGGGAAATTAATCATCTGTAGAAAGTCCATATAAGTTATAAATGCTGTATTTTACTTCAGTGTGTCTGAATAATTAGAGTGCAGAAACTTTTTTAAAAAGGTAAAAATCTGGCATTATACTTCCACTAACATGACAAACAAGACAAAAATAAAATAGACGAAACTCCATCAGGCATTGCCTCAGCACCAGTATAATGTCGAGGAGAGTTTTACTTTCTGCCCTTTCTAAAGTTTAAAAATACTACTGTAAATTGAAAGAGCGTGGAGTAGGTAAGGAGGTGTATCTCATTTTCTCCTCTCCTTTGTTCTTTATGAAAAACTCTTGTCTTTTTACATGTTTTCTTGTCTCTATTTAGATTTATGACTGGCTTTAGGTGGTTTTGTAAATATGCTTCAAACTGTAAATGAAGAAGGAATCCTCCCTGAGGAATACTATTTCCTTCTATATGCTATGTATGGAAGTTACTGTAGTCTTGGTGAACTGCATAAAGCTCAACATAATGTCACGGCAGAAATGTTGGCCCATGAACCTGAACAGGTTTATTTTCTATTTTTAAGCATCCCCATGCTTAGATTTTTAGGTGACTGAGTCACTGAAAATCTGATTCATTTCTCTACACCTTATATACCTAAAACAAAGATAGACACTTCTAAAATAGTCATCCAGATTCGCTTAACAACGGATGGGCAAAAAAAAAGGAGGCTATTTTGAGAGAATTATTCATCTCATTTAAAAACAAATATTTAAAATACATTACATAAGTCATGCCCTAAGAATGCCTCTTCGTTTTCTTTGCCTAATTTCAGATACCCTGTTGGTACATGATCTGCATTCACTAAGTTATTACTGCTCTTTACCCTAAATATTTTGACCTCTCATACTGAAAATGTTACTCTCAGTGAAAGTAAGATTTATTCGTCACACAGCAAATGCATATTTTTAATTCTTAGTCTGAGGCATTAATTCATTACTATATATATTTGGAGATTGTTTCAGAGAAAAACACTGTGCACACAGAACTGATGACATAAACTGTCTGTGCAGAAGGGCCAAAGGGAAGTTTGTACATTTCTACAACCAGTAACTCAGATAATTTCATATAGCCACCTGCTGTAACTCCGACTGGAGTTTTTCGATACTTTTCCCTATACTTGCTAAATTTATGTGTTAATTTTGTCCTAATATTTTTCTTATATGATGTTTTATAGTCATCAAGTTCTAGTGCACCTTTCAACACTATCAACTAGACAGTGAGTTGTACAAAATGTCAGAATATCAGAAATGTTCTTCTTTCCAGTTGATACTTTGATTGATTTAGAGCACAAACTTCACTAGAATTCCGTCATCATGTCACTGAGTCATAGTTTGAGTGTTTCTTCTTTTATCACTTTTGGTACCGTCAATAAATAAAATCATCACAATGTGTCCTTTTGTTAATCATTTTATTTTCTTTTATTTTCTGAGCCTTTAAATTCTTCAAAATATTTTTGCTAAGGTAATTATGTCAATGTATGGTTCAGGCTGTCAGTTATATCACTTCTGTCTGCCAAATGTGAGTCAGCTGGTCCAGACTGGTAATCAAAGCTCCTTTTGCCAGTAGAGAGAGAAATTATTTCCCAACATAGATTCATCCCAACTATCCTAGGCATGGATGGGGTAAATCTTTCTCCTGGAGGTGACTCTCTCCCTCTGCTGAGGACAGTCTAGATGACTAACACAGACTAACACTGATGATTCCTACTCCATGAAATAATTTAAACTGTGCTTTACACAAAAGATACCTTGTTACTTTCTCATATCTCTTTCCCTCCAGTTATCCTTCATTATTCCAAATGGACAAATTCTTTACTATCAGACATAAGCCCATCTTCCTGATAACTATGCAATTCAACTCCCTATAATTAAGCTATGTTAATCTATACTAGCATTACACAAACTACAAAACATGTATTTGAAAAAGAGTAGTTTTAGACCAGACTATGCGTTGCAGTACTAATGAGATTTTAACTACCTTTTCACTCTATTTTCCTTAATTTTTTAGTCCACTTAATTTTCATCATAATTTCCATCATCTTTTTCCTCAGTTGAAAATAAATGTTTAATAAAACAAAGCAAAGCTAAATTGTTCTAAGGAACAGTAAACATAAATTTTCAGTGACCACCTTGGAAGTACAGCACTCAAAAATGTAATAGCGTTATATCATTTAAAAAAAGGTATTTGAGTTTTCAATTTCTTATGACATTTCACAATACTGGTGTTAAGTGATTGCTCCTAAAATACATGTTTTGACAAAAGTAATTAAAGTGTGGACATTTTGAGTTATTCTGATATTTGAAACTAAAAATTGTCTGCATTATTACTTCTAATCCATCAGTTGTTTCATTCACTGTGACCTTAAAGTTACTCCGGCATAGTCAACTTGAAGGTGAATTCTAAAACTTTGATTAGCAGCCTGTGTTTTGGATTTTGCTGGTTTGGTTTTTTTTCTCTGCTACTCTTTTGGCAAGTAAACTATCACAGAGACATTACCCTTTCATATGTTGTTATAAGAATCTGGCAGAGATTTTATTCTTTAATGAGAGGTAACATCCCTGAGGGGTAGAAAGGAAACAAACTCTGAGAAATAGATGCTAGAGTTCTTTAGAAAAAACATGCAGATGCATTCTCAAGTAAAAAAAATATTTGAGTACGATGTCTAACTTTCTTCAGTTCATATTGCATATTAATTGCCTATTTTTTGTCAATTTCTCATTTCTCTATCAAAATATCATTCAGATACCAAGCATTTAATTATAATTTGGCTTCATAAATATACAGGGGTCTTCTCATCTTTTCTGTTCTGATGTCTTAGGTTTTTTTTCTTGTGCTCCGTTAAAGTGGTTTTGTTGTAGAAAGGTCTCCTAAAAATAAGTAAATTTTGTGTTTTTATTCAAGCATGGTAAGTATGGGGGCTAATCTAATCCTGGTGAAATTAATTCAACAGTTGAGGCCTTGCTGTTAAAAAACCTGTCTGGCATTTTTCTTCACCTGAACTCTCTAACTAATCTCTGCCATTTTTTAGGTTACTCTTTACAACATAGCCCTAATGTGTTCTTGGTGAAATCTAACTCAGAGAGGATTTTGAAATTCCAAAACATCATCAGGCCTTATTACTGTTCTTAAATGGATGGTAAGTCCTTGAAAAGTGCAAAATACCAGTTGAAAAATTTGTTAACCTTTCTCCCCCTACTTTTCAATATGCTACACTTTACACAGATAGTATAAATCACATCAGCTCAACTTCAGAAGAGCTGAAGAGATGGAGAATATCTCAGACTCTTCTCCACAGAACAAGAGGCAACAGGCAGAAATTTCACAGTTCTATGTATATAATTTCTTCAGCTTTGACTGTCTTGGAGGGTAAGTTATGCAGACATGGCCCTTTTTTTAAAACAAGTGGAAATCTTGTGTGTTGGAGGACGTGGTATGAGCCATTAGTTTAAATAGGAATGCTTGTAGAGATACTCTGTATGAGGAAAGTACCTTTAGCTCACTATTGGTAAGAAAATAATTACATTGAAATTTATGTCTCCTGTTTTTTACATTGTGAACTTAGTCATTATATGCCATTTCAGATAAAATAGATCTCTTTATTATTATGTGTGTGTATAACAAAAGGCAAAGTGCGATGAAAACCATTCATTTTCACAATCCTACTTGAAATGTCATGAAAAATGATATTTTGGGCATACTTGAAGAAAAGGAGTTTGAAAAAAGTTTTGGCTTGTCTTCGAAAAGTCATAGATTAACAGTGTGAAAAATGGGTTTTCTTCTCAGGTAGTCCATTCACTAAAAAGGAGTTTGCTTTATTTGAACATTTTGAAATAGTATATAGTGCAAAATGATTGAAAAGACAGAAATTATGCATTTAGAATGAAAAGATAATTTTCCTAAGATTTGAGTTACATAACACAGATTCTGAGAACAAATTTGTAATATTTATACTTCAAAAACTCCTGCTTTTAGAGATTGTGTTTGAATTTGTTGACTGTGACAGTCTATGACCTTGAAAGTTGCTTGTATTATCCTCCATCGTGCTATTTCTGTTCCACGAGTCCTCTTCTAAAATGATATGTTCTTTCTGAGTGAAAAGTAATTCTAAGCACTTCATATCTTGAACAAAGATGTGATATTTTGTCATTTCAGCATGTCATATTTTTAAGCTACCTAATGCAATGGATCAAAATGATTCAACTCTAGCTGTGGGGCTTACATTTATTGTGATATACAGCACACTAAAGATAAATGACAATTAAAGCAAAACTCTCAGCCAATAGCCAAATTTCTTGCTAATGATTAAATATGAATGTGTCTGAATTATCTAAGGATGGATTATCTGTGTATTGTATCAGCAGAACAATGGATGGTAGCAGTACAAATTGGTTCATGTCTAACAAGAATTATTAGTACAGCGCCACTCAGACCAAGTTATGTTTCTTCCAAGTCTGTTTGCATCTTGATGCAGTAGAACTGCTCTTTGCAGAGCAAGCTTGAGCTTTTCTGGGAGTCAGGAACTGAGAGAATTAGCAATAGCACAGTTACCTGATGAGAGGGAATGAAGGGGTTAGAGCAGGACTCTTCTCAGTAGTATCTTCTGGCAGGACAAGAGGTAAAGGACACAAATTAAGGCACATTAAATTCAATCTGAACACAAGAAAACACATTTTCCTGTATGCATGGCCAAAAATGTTGGATGACAACTTTATGGAACAGGTCCTAAGGAAGCCAACTCAGAAAGGTGCCCTCCTTGATCAAAAGAGTGGATCTCATCAACAAAGTGGAGACTGGCAGTCGTCTTAGCCACAGCGACCATGAAATGACTGAGTTTAAAATCTCTGTTAGCAGGAGGAAAAGTGCCAGTAAAACCTCAACTCTGGACGTGAGGAGAGCAGACTTCAAGCTGCTCAGGGAAGTAGGAAGTAAGGTCCCTTGGTAAAAAGTTTTTGCAGGTGCTGGGATCCAAGTGCTCATTACTTTTCAAACATCATCTCATAAGAGAACAGAAGAAGGCAATTCCCAAATGATGGAATTCAAGCAGGAGAGGCAGAAGGCTGGGTGGCTTTGTTGAGTAAGGATCTTCTCTTGGAAATAAGGTCAAAAGAAAGAAAGTGAGTGACCAGTGGAAGCAAGGTCAAGTGACGTGAAGAATTCAGAGATGTTGCTTGCTGCTGTGTTTTATTCTCTTTCTTTCTTTTTTTCTTACTGTGTTTTTTTTTCTTTTTTTCTTTTTTTCTTTCTTTCTTACTTTCTTTCTGTGCTTTTTTCTCTTTTTCTTTTTTTCTTTCTTTTGGTCTTCTTTCTTTCCTTCTTTCCTTCTTTCTTTCTTTCTTTCACTCTTTCCTTCTTTCTTTCACTCTTTCTTTCTTTCTTTCTTTCTTTCTTTCTTTCTTTCTTTCTTTCTTTCTTTCTTTCTTTCTCTGTTTCTTTCTTCTTTTCTTTCTTCCTTCCTTCCTTCCTTTCTTTCTCTTTCTCTCTTTCTTCTTTCTTTTTCTTTCTTTTTTTCTCTTTTTTTCTTTTTCTCTCTTTTTTTCTTCATTTCTTTCTTCTTTCTTTCTTCATTTCTTTCTTCTTTCTTCTTTCTTTCTCTGTTTCTTTCTTTCTTTCTCTGTTTCTTTCTTTCTGTATTCCTGTTATTCTTTCTTTTATTCCTTCTTTCTTTCTTTCTCTTTCTCTCTTTCTCTTTCTTTCTTTCTCTCTCTTTTTTCTCTCTTTCTTTCTTTTTTCTTTCTCTCTATCTTTCTAACTCTATTTCTTCTTTTCTTTCTTTTTCTCTTTCATTCTTTCTTTATGTATTTCTGGTTTTTTCTTTTCTTTTTTTTCTTTTTCTTTTTTCTTTCTTTTTCTTTTTTTTCTTTATTTTTCTTTCTTTTTTTTCTTTTTTTGTCTTTTGATCTTTCTTTCTTTTGCTTTCTTACTTTATTTTTCTTTCTTTTCAATTTTCTTTGTTTCAGATTCTCTCTTATTTTTCTTCCTTTTTTTTTTCTCTCTTTCTCCCTTTCTTTTCCTTTCCATCTTTTTCTTTTTTTCATCAACTCCAACCATCAGTGCTACACCATCACCATGTTCACTATTAAACCGTGTTCTCAGGTGCCATGTCCACACACGGTTTGAACACTTCCAAGGATTCCACCACTTCCCTTGGCAGTCTATTCCAATGCTTGACAACCCTTTCTATGAAGAATTTTTTTCTAATATCTGATCTAAACCTTCCCTGGTATAACTTGAGGCCATTTCTTCTTGACCTGTGTAACTCATTAGTGGAGAGAAGAGACTCCCTCCTGGCCACAATCTTGTTTCAGGTAGTTGTGGAGAACAACAACGTCCTCCCTGAGCTTCCTTTTCTCCAGGCTAAACACACTCAGCTCACTCAGCTGCTTCTCATTAGGCTTGTGTCCCAGATCCTTCACCAGCTTCATTGCCCCTCTTTGGACACACTCCAGCACTTCAGTATTTTTCTTGTAGAGACATGTTGGTTCTTGGGCATCAACAGAACCAAAGAGGTGCAAGGAAAGGATGAAGAAACTGAATAATGGGTGTATGAGAACAGTGGTCAGGGAGAAATTAATATATGGTTTCAACCAGGAAGTAAGTCTGCTCAGTTTAAACTTCTAGCTTCTGATACAGTTTGTTGACAGCAGTTTAGTACAGTTTGATATCAATTGTCTATCTGTGACCTATGGAAATACTTCTAACCCCACTGTACTGCCAGGAAAGAATTCGAACTTCCACTTCACCTCCCTTACTTCCTCGTTTTGCAACACTGCAAATTAGCTTTGGCAAGAATAGGTGATGGTACGTGGTTTTGCAAGGACTTCATCAGCAAGGTGAACTTTTTCAGGCCAGAGAAAATTATACCTTTGAATCAACAAATTTCATACCCCAATCCAGCTGATGAAGAATGCCATATCAGGCAAATGAAGGAAATTGAAGGAAAATCAAATGTTTATTGCACAGCCATGTGCGGTGCTTTCCATTTATTAAATGTTTTTGAAGGGATGTTCCAAGATGAGACACATATAGACACAGGTATCCATTGATTCCAGCTTAACTACAGTTTTCTGAGCCAAGCAGTTTACACTTCAGCCTATGTGCTTTTATTTGTCAAATAAAAGCTTTAAAATATTAATTATAGGAGTCAAAATATAGGCCAACACAAACATATCCTGAAAAGCTATCTCAATCCACCTCCATCAGAACTGATTGGGAAGCCCTTTGATGTTTCTTAATGACTTAAGAAAATGAACTGTTGCTCTTTACTCTCTGTCAAGTAAACTGAGGAAAGGTGTTGGACATTTCTAAATCCTTTCTCTATATGGTCAGCAAATGTTTTATAAATTGCATTCATTGCCTCTGAACATCTGAAAAATAGTTGTCAAGGTAAATAACAATTTTCTTTGTGGTACAGAAAAACAAGTGGTACCAAATATTTTAATTAGCACTGTCCCTTCTGCCATCTGCAGGGTTCATCCATTCTACTTTTAACCTCTAAAATGAGAAAACTTGAAATAGTTATTGAAAAACGTCTCTGCAGTAAAAAGGGAACAGTTTGTCCTTGAAAGAGTTTACTGAGACACTCTTGAACCTTATTCAACATCAGCAGTTTCTTTCTCTGTTCTTCCAGTATTCTGAGCCCCTCATAAACCACCTGTACCTATTCTCTTGTATTTTCAATTCTTTAATACAATAAAGTAGGCTCTTCTACTATGTACAGTCTTTACAAATCCAGCTGACTCCAGCTTTCTCCTACAACCACTTTCTTTAGAATGGGTATGTTCACGAGTTCCACAATTTACCAGATGTTTGTCTGTCTAACAACCAGAATCTTAGGATGTAATAACAAACAGATACTTATTTGTGTCCTGCAAAAGAACACAGAAAAAAACCCAGCAGATTTTACTTTGTCAGCTCTCATTTTGTCCATATGCTTTTGCAACACTAGTGAACTCTTTCATATTCTGAAAATATCTTTGACTTTTCTAGCAAACTTACAGAGAAAAAAAACCCTCAAACTACACCAGCCCAAAATCCTATCTCCTGTAACACAAGTTTCCTTCACTGAAATAATTGTT
Organism: Empidonax traillii; assembly: GCF_003031625.1. Lineage (NCBI taxonomy): Eukaryota > Metazoa > Chordata > Aves > Passeriformes > Tyrannidae > Empidonax > Empidonax traillii. The sequence goes on from NW_020956030.1 coordinate 193,534, forward strand.
GACAAGCTCCCTAGGTTAACAGCACATAATCAAAAAGCCTGATTCACCCAAAAAATGTGGAAGAACTTCATTCTGAGATTGCAATGCCTCACCAAATCATTTTTTTCCCCTAAATAAATGTCATCATTAGGTTAGGTGTTGGTCTGTTGGTCACAACAGCTAAACAATTAAAATCTTTATTAAAAAAAATAATCACCCAATCTAACTATTGACAAATGATCAGTAAAAAGAGAACAACTTGCTCCCTAAGGTGTGAAATTTGAGCACAGATGCCTCCTTTTCCAGATCCCATACTTTATAGAGGCATGCAGTTTTGTTTTTTATATCAATAACCTGCTGTCTCAGAAAGAAATATAACCTTTGTTAATATCAACCAAAAAAAAATGTTAGTAGATTTAAAGAGAGGATTAGGAAAAGTTATGGACTTTAAGCCCATCAGTAGCTATTAAACACAATGAACAAAATGCAATTTGCCTCAGCAAGTTCCAGGAAACTGGGAGGTTTTCAGAGGAAAAGAATCACTATACACCTGTTCTGACATTTTTTTCCCTCAGCACAAAAAGTGAAAAGTATTTGAGACAGGATGTTTGTTCAAAAGGACATTTGAATTGATGCATTAGAGAAATTTATGTATGTTATATATAAACCAGCTTCTGAAGCCCCATAATACACACAAGATGACATAAACCAAAAGATCCTTTGAACAAAAAAAGGATTGTATATTGTCTCCTGATTCCTCTACATCTTAATTCTTGCCCTCCAGAAAATTATACATTTATCAGAGTAGGGAGGAAGTTCATATGTGTCCCATGTGATTCAAAGTCTTGCCAGTTACCTTCCATTACCAGAGATGTCTTCCATTTTTTCAAGTTATCCTGCACATGGGATGCTGCTCTCCAGCTGGAGAGTCTTTCATGCTGATGACTGCTCACCCATGTTAACTAAACATTCCAATGTTTCTTTCTTTTGGTTTCCTTTCCAATTTTCCTTAGATTTTTAATGCAGTAGATTCCTGAATACTCATGTTCAGGAATCTATCACAAGTGGTGATGCTCCAAGTTGGCGCATCAAATTACCCATTTCCCTCTTCTCCTAACTAACACATTTCCCAACCTGTCTTACTGATTTATAGTCAGTCCTCCCTTAAAAGAGGTCTGTTTTACTCATAAATGGGGCCACTGTTGATCTAACTAAAACTGCTATGAATCTTCTTATGCTAAATTTTCTGCGATTGCACTAAAGATCCTCTGTCAAATTTTTTCTTATTTCTTCACTACTCAAATATATTTTCTGACTTGTAGTAGACACCCTCCACTCCTCCTGTCTCAAATTCAAGGCACCACAGGAACAAGATTCACAACCTCAATTCCATATAAATATTTATTTATTTATTCACATCAAGGATGCTCAATGAAATCTCTTTCTCTTACTTACCTCCTGAATCTGTAGCTATGTGAGAAGCAGGAGGAAATGGTATCTTGATCTTCTTGATACCTTGAACTAGAATCCAGGAGGTTAGACTTTAAATATAAAGTTTTGCAAGTGACATTGCACACCATTTTTGTTTCTTCAAGGCACTCAGATCCTAAAGTAGAATATTTGTGTGATTTCATCAGAGAAGGAATATGTTTTCCTCAGAGACTACATTTGCTTTTATTCTACATTTGCGTAAATTCATGGAGTGAGTATATTTAGGTACATATACAAGGGAAACAAAATCAGTCTTCTGTCCCTAGTAGCACTTAGCCATCATTGTCTCATAGGAATTTAAACAAAATTTCAAAGCAAAAGTAAAAAACAGAAGAGCAAAAATTTAATTCTTAAAGTAATACACTGTCCATTACTCATTTACTTCTCCATATGTAGGAAGAATCTACTTTTTGAGAGTTAGCCAAGGTGAATTTGTAAATTTCTGCTTCAATAGCACTTTAGTTAATAAATACGTACTTAGTGGCAGGAATTTGAGATAACCTGGAGGTTCTAAGCCACTATTTGGTAATTTTACTGTACTTAAAAACTAATACAAGAGACCTATAAATGGGCAGTGGTCTTGAAAAAAAGGCTGTTTGGGTCCAAAATATTATTAACCTACAGTTATAGATTTTTGTAATTCATATTATTATGTTCAGCTTTTGAAAAAAATTATGTGACTGGAATTTATTTAGTTTAAAATGAATGCATTTTGCCAACCACCTGTTCACACTCTGAAAAAAAAGATATGCAGCAATTGCCTTCAGAAAATCAGGTCATTTGGTCAGCCCCTGAATTAATTATCTGATCAAGACTGATTGGGGTGAGACCAAATAATTACTCATTAGCATTCAGCACCACTGTCAGGCTGCATTTTGCATGCTACAGTGTATGCTGCCCTTTTTCATTTTACTTAGTCTCCTTTTTGGGTTACACCACATTGTTCTACATGACTGGGAAATGAAATTGGAGACAGGAAAACTTTGGAGAATAAAGCAGACATGACTTTATATAAAAAAATGTGCCTTACACAGTTTTGCTTATTGAACAATCAAACTGTCTACTAACTATTTCTATAAATCTACCACATACTGGTCTCTGTGGGAAGCCAGTAGGAATTCTGGGCATAGATAGTTTGCAACATTCTACATTAATTTGTTCAAGTTCTTCAAAACTAGTGTTGTATGTTTAAGTGATCCAATTTGTTGTTTGGTTGAACTGTAAAGTAATATTTCCTCTTACCCTGTAGGCTTGTAACATTTTTTGTCTGAGCAGCTCAGTATTGTTTTTCAGTAGCCATGCCATTTAGCACTGCATGGTGCAGAGTTCACATTCTTGGAGATGTGAAAGAGGGACAGACAGCTCTCTAGCTGCCCCCAGATCTGTTTTGGACACTGTACTTCATAATGCTACATTATAATGAGCACCATGGCATCTTATGAGAGTGATGCACTGAATCTGCTTCAAGGTCCTGTATCATGTAGAAAATACATTAGATTTAATCTACAGTGCTCTCCAAACCTCTGTCCATATGGCTATGCCTAAACTAGTAAACTGAGTGTACTCAAGGCTCTAGTCTCACAAAGAGGCCAATAGAACAGAACAGCAGCATCCATGTTATTAGATTACTTGCTGTCCAAAAACAGGGTGGTCACACCAGGAGTGTACCTAATGGCACATTAGGCCTCTGTCTTACAATAACTCAAAACTTTTGTTGGAGATTTGTTTTGTAGAATGCCTATTGGCATGTGCCACAACAAGCCAAAGACTCATTTAAAAAACTTAAGTATACAGACACTAAAGTTCCAGAGCCTGCAAATGTCAACCTAGTTCAATAATACAGACATACCTGTGTTTTCTTATAAGCAACCAGACAATAACAAGCATATATCAGCTAAATTAACTGGAATAATGGTAACATTTTGCCCTCCCTGACTTTGAAAAAAATCTTCTTAACCTTTCAAAGTAGCTTCATAACAATCTTCTGCATACTATCATAGATGTCAAGAAATCATAACCTCATTATTTATTTAAACTCTGATTGTAATGCATTGCTATAAGTTCCAGAACAATGTTTAGAAGGACTGTACTTACATGTTTGAGCTTTCAAAAGCAAATTAGAAAATTCTTTAGACCTTAAATATCCCTTGCTTGATCTGAAAGGTGTCACGAATAGCAATCTCTATATTTAATTTCAGCTTGTAGAGCACAATCCAAATCATCCAAAATCACTGATGATGTTTCACAAGTCAAATAACAAAATAGGTTTTATTTTAGACAATATTTGTTAGGGAATCTGAGTTTCTTCTCTTGGTAACTGCCACTAGTCAGGGGGACCTATCTCAAAATTCATCATGTATTTCAAGTCCCTGAATCTGAAAAACACTTCAGCATTCCCCACTTTAAGCATTCTAGATGTTTTGAGTGTGTTGCTCTTTTGATATGAACCAGGTTTTTAAAGAAAATTTCCTGGTCATCCTCACATGTCTTGCGTGAGTTGTACTGTAGGGCAATATTAGGACATGTGAAACTGTCCAGGTGCTCACTTGATAGCCTTTTTCTGGTCAGTCTGTGGGCACAACTGGGCTAGTCCAAAGAGACAAAGTTTCTTAAATATGTACCACAAGAACATGGGGTCCTCAGCATTATTTCAACTCTGAGTTTGTTCTTACTTGTGCAAACCTGCTTGCTAGTAGTCTTCCTTACCTTCTCATTATTTTCTCATTTTGAGTATCAAAACCCATCTTCTATTTACTTGGAATTTGACAGATAGGAAAATCAAAGTAATAAAATCTGCTTGCTTATTCCTCTGTCTGTTTTCTCCATTCAGTCTGAAACACTGTGGAGATGGGGAATCCCAGCCTCTGGAAAGAAACAGGAGCCTCCACTTTGCTTTCCTCTGCAACACACAGTCTTTCTGCATCAGCTTGTCTTCTCTGATCTTGCGTATGAATCACTCTCTCCTATATTTGCTACGGAAGTCAGCTATTTATTGCAAAATGCTACTATGTCTTAAGGTGTACCCATAAGCCCTTCACTGTTTATATCCCTCACATAGATTTTTATGGCTCCTGTGGATTTTGGTAGCTTTCTGTTCTTTTGCAGCTTTGCAAGCAAACTTTTTTTTTTTTTTTTTTTAGAGATCTCATCTGAAAGGTGCATTCAGGGTCCTGTAGTGTTCTTTATAGACTGCGCAGCACCTTAGCTGTAGTTGAATTGTTCCCTGCTCTGGGTGAGGTGAGCAAGGTAGACTCCTCTGGTCTAGTTCAGAGTAAGACAAACAGAATTGTGGTGTCTGTGGCTGTCTGGAGGTTTTGCAAACCCATAGCAAAACTTCCAGGCTCTGAGCCCTAATTTCTCAGCAGAAAGTCTCAAAGAACTGTAACTTCTCACATGAACTGGGTTTCACTGGGGCTTCCAGAAAACTGCTGGTTTATAGGGTGTCATTTTTAATAATAAGTTCAGGAAATTCCAAAGGACTAGAATCCTAATGTAGCACCAATCTCTTTGAAATTGCCTGACCAGCTAGAGCTCAGTCACTCTGGCAGCATCCCAGTTCCAGTAGTGGAGAGAAAAAAAAAATATTTAAACCTAACTGATATAAATTAACACAAGATGTATTAATAATAACTCAATATAATTTTAAGAAAAATAGACTGTGAGCCCTGGTATCAGTTTTTAGGGAGATTAAAATTCTTAGACATGAATCTAGATGATTGGGTATATTATCCTTAGTTTTGTAAAATATTTTATACAGACTGAGAGATTGTACTTCATAAAATAACCTGACTAAAAATAGTGGTAAAATCAGCTAACTAATATTTATCATAAGGGAGTAAACTGTCACCAAATCAAGAAGGTTTTATATTGCACATGCACCTGGTAGCAGACTTCATGCTTTTCACTATTATCTTCAGTAGTGTCAGTAATATACATCATTAATTCTTCTTCTTGTGAACTATGAATCTAATTCAGAAATATATGCTGAGTTAGAGCATGAGAATTCTCATCAAACCCAATTGGATTCCCAATGAGAGGCTAAAGAACACCAAATTTAAATTTCTCAAATGCCAAGAAGTAAATGTACAATTAGGAGTTTTGCAGAATTGTGGGCCTTTTATCTTGGAGCATTTGTATATGCATGCCATGAGTAAAGTATTCTGACTAATTGTGTTATTCTTTGATAATTTATTACAGTCTTACTTTTAGCTGAGTATCTCCTTCCCCTTGACAAGTCTCCTGGGAAACTGAGATGAAGTTAGTCTTTTATCATTATCTCAAGTTTGTCATTCCAAATGCTTTTATTATAGTGATTTTGGAACAGTAATTTGGATATGATTTTGGAACCATATTTTAGCATACGATTTTGGAAGCATATTAAGGCAGAGATATTACAAAACTGTTGTACAAAATAGTATTGTCAAATACCATGTAAGTGACTTTAGGTCTTGTCACAAATATCACAGAGATAATTTAGGACTAAATAAAAAGAAGTAAATCAGTTCTTGAGCCCCAAGGCACCTTTCAATAGTAATAGTAATAAATGAGAATGATAGCCCAAAACAGCCACTGATTTTCCCTCTTAATCAAATAAGATCAGAACCAAGCCATCATTCCAGCAGAAAAAGCAAAATTTAATTAGCTTATCTAACAGTGTCATTTAGTGAATCAAAAGCTTTGAAAGGTCAATGAATTTTGCCCTTATCATCTCATTATCTTCCATCACTAACAAGATATCATTAAGCAACTTCATGAGAGCAGTTAATGTCGCAACAGCCAGCAGCACTGCTATAATTTAAAGGTGAATTCCAGGCTGCTTTAAAATGTTTATTTTTGTTAATTTTTTCATTCACAGAAACGTCCTAAAGGCCACTGAAAGAAGGAAAACAAAAACAGTGTTTTTACATTATTTCCATAATTGCTTTTATTTCTGAAAACAATCAGTGGACCATTTTTAGTCATCCCTGTTCAGGCATACACACGTCACAAAATATGTTTGCAAGAATATACAGTACAATATAGCTGAACTGCTTTATTTTGATACCACTAATAGGAATATAATCTCCATATAATATCCAACATTATGAACTGTCTCTCTACAAAACCAGTGGAGACCAGTGATGGGTGGCATTCACCACAGGAGTCAGTACTGGGACTGGCACTGTTTAACATCTTTGTCAGTGACACGGACAGTGGGATCAAGTGCCCCCTCAGCACATTTTCAGATTACACTAGTCCATGTGATGCAGTTGACACACTGGAAGAAAGGGATGCCATCCACAGGGACCTTGAGAGGTGGGCTCGTATGAACCTCATGAGGTTCAACAAGGTCAGTCCCAAGCAGAAATATAGGCTTCGTGGAGAATGGATTGAGAACAGCCCTGAGGAGAAGGACTTGGGAGTGTTGGTTAATGAGAAACTCAGCAGGACTTGTCAATGTGTGCTTGCAGCCAAGAAAGCCAATCATATACTGGGCTGCATCAAAAGTAGTGTGACCCTCATGCTGAGGGAAATGATTCTTCCCCTCTACTCTGCTCTTGTAAGACCCCACCTGGATCACTGCAATTCAGATCTGGGGTCCCAGACATAAGAAGGACATGCACCTGTTGGAGTAAGTCCAGAGGGGGCCACAAAGATCAGAGTGCTGGAGCACCTGTCCTCTATAAACTTAGAAAATTGGGTTTGTTCAGCCTACAGGAGAAAAGGCTTCAGGTAGACCTTAGAGTAGCCTTCTAGTACTAGGGGCCTACATGAGAGCTGGAGAGGGAGTTTTTGCAAAGATATGAGCAATAGGACAAAGATTAACAGCTTCAAACTGAAAAAGGATAGATTTGGATTAGCTAATTCTTCTAAGGTAAAATTCTTCACCATGAGTATGGTGAGACAATGGAAAAAGTTGCCCAGAGAACCTGTGATTATCCCATCCCTGGAATTGTTCAGGGCCAGGTTGGATGAGGCTAGCGGAAGATGTCCCCGCCCACAGCAGAGGGCTTGGAACTAGAGGATCTTTACAGCAGCTTCCAGCCCAACTATTCTATGAAAACCATTTTGGAGTCCTTGTCTCATCCTTGCATGGGCCAGCTCACCTCCCACTGCACAGTACCTTCCTACACAGCACCACACGGTATGTTCCATAAATGCAACCAGTGAAAACAGCAGGTTTGGAAAAACAACTGCTGTGTACACTGAAGGTCATTTCACTGGTCTGCTTCAGAGCACAGATACACAAACACTCGACTGAGGACGTCTGAGAGGGCAGCAACCTGCAGTGAGGAACCTCTCACTACATACTTGCCTTCAGATTAATTCTAATGAGGAAGTGCATCCTGGAAAGTATTTTTGTGGGGTTAAGCTGAGCCCTGCTGCAAGGTAAATAGTAGTACATTAGTTAAAATAATTTGTTTACATTCTCTAAAATCAATGGAACTTTAGGATATTCTTTTCTAAAAGCACAGAGGGAAGGTAATTATAATAACTTACTGAGGTTATCTCCATCAGATTGTGATCACTGTAACATAAGTCAGGCCTGGAGCCTAAACTACCTACTGCTGTACCACTGAGTGGCTGTCATGATTTCTAAAAATACACGCTTTTAGCAAAAAAGCATATTTGCTCTCAGCTGAGATGCTTTCCACTCCACACATACCTTCTCCACACCTTTATTTATTATACTTATCTATTTTAAATTGATTTTGCTATCTTTTTATTCATAGAAGGCTAAAAAAAGGGCTAAGGGAATTCACATATCTTAAATATGCTGCTACAGAGTTTATGTGGCAATCCTTCACTGTGAAAGGATGCAAGCTTTACAAAATCTAAAGTCTTAGCTACAATGGAAATTATCTCTTAAAAAAACAAGATCAGCGGTTTTAGGCTAGATAAGAACTTGTCCGATAACAAGTAACATACCCTGGCAGATAGCAGAAAATATCTGAGTCTCTGAGACAGGTGATGAGGAAGAGAAAGGTGAGTAAACTTTCCTCCTGATCTTATTCCCTGCTGTTATTGCCGCAACCATCTCTTCTCACTTCCCATGTCCATTCCTCAGGCACATTTCTCCTCTGAACTTGCCTTTCACACCCCTACCAATCCCCGAAAAATGAGAATCATGCCTGTTTCTGCAGATGTGGAAGCAAAAGGCTTTCTTGCTGGCTTTTTGCTCTAGCAACTGCTGCTGCTTCACCATCTGCTGCTCCTCTTTTGTGTCTCCAAGCAGCTGTAAGTAAAGCTGCTGCATTCAGTTCACATTCCGAGCTTTTCTTAGCAACCACTAAGGCTAAAAAAGAAAATCTTTCAATGAGACCTGAGATTCTGCAGTCACTGCAGCAGTACTAGACGTATGCCTTATTGACATGAGCTGGACATTTTCAGGAGTCTATCCAAAGCATGGTCAGAGGGAACTGAGTGAGAGAGAATACAGGTAATGATATTCTAGCAAAGCAGACTTTTTCTTTTGTTGAGAAATGTTGATTTACTGAGAAAGGCAAGTTTTCACGGTCACTGCAGCAGTGTTTTAACTGGGAATACAAGCAACACAGGAGACTTGGATTGAATCCTTTCATTACCCAGCAGCCTGAGAGATGTAGTACTCCAAGCCACCCTTTACTCTATCAGTTTCCCACCTCAACCACCTATCACTGCAAGACTACCAGGAATAGGCAAGAATGCAAACTATGGGGGTTTATGAGGTGAGATTTAGCCATTTTATTACTTGCAGGCCAGAAATAGCTGAATGCCACTGGACAACAGTAAGAACTTTTCTAATGGGTAAACATTAAAAGGTTAATCTTAAGACTACAAATCCCTATCATCTGTGTTGATAACTTTAGGAATTTTAATAGAGCTATTGTATGAGAAAGTATGTTTAAAAACATTCATTACTCGTATGCATAGAAGTGCAATATGTTTTTTTCATTAATATTTTTGCCATCTCTGCCACTTAAAATATATTTGACAAAACAGATGAAAATACTTTTATCAATAATCTACTGATTAATGCTCATGTTAATACGTTAATGGATAGACCATAGCAGCCCCAAAGGAAGTGTAATGATCAATTGTCCACAAATTAAAGACCTCTAATAGTATGCATTCACTTGATAGACTGCAAGGGTTTTGAATGAATGTTGCATTTTATCATGGCAATGATCCATGTATTAAGGGTTTGCATTTATATAGCACATTGTAATGTCTTTGAGGAAGCTATTAGGGTCTATCATATCAATGATCCATGAATAATGAGAGTTGTTGGAGAAGTATCTTTCAGGCTGTGATGCAGTGCTTCAAGGATATTTTAACATGGTTTAAGGTTTAGCAAGTGTAATATAGTTTATGTAGCACTTATTGCACTTGTATTTACACAACAAACAAACGCAATAGAGAGAGCAAAAGGAAGAAGTACTGCTTCAAGGGGAAAATAATGCTTTATTTTCCTTCAGTGCCTGAGATCAGTTTCTGGCAGCAATAACTGCTTGCTCCCTACTTGGTGCTAATTCATATGGTGCTCATAATATCACTATAATCAAAAGCATGTAGGATATAGGCAGTCTTGGAGGCATGACAGTAATCAAGGATGTCATCAAGTTAGAATCAACAAAATTATGAGGGGTTAGGTAACCTACTAATAGTGATTCAAATAGGGACAGTTCAGTGTTATGTAAATCTCCTTCTATTTAATTTGAAATATTCTGATAGTTCTCAATGGTCATATTGCATAGCTGTAGCTTTCTGATGAAGTTCTTCCCCAGAACATCATGTCTGCACAAAGACTTAAAAGTTATAATTATCTTTAAAATAAATCTTGATCAAATACTAGCTCTTCTAATAGGTGTCTAAATCTTGGGAAACTTCAGAGTTTGTAATTCTGAGCATGGATGAAGGACTATGAGAAAAAAATACTTCATAAATTAAGAATACTTTCTGAAAATGTCTATACTAATGCAACACAGTTTATGAAGTTACTCTTCTTAAGATTCTCCCACCCATACCAAGTTGGTTCTTCCTTGGCAATTACCTCCTCTTTCTCAGGATCTCCTCAAAGACAAAGTGAACTCTTGGCCCTGACAACACATAAAAGGGGAGAAGGTAGATATGCCCTGCCTATTCATGACTTGGCAACATCATCCTGCTGTCATATTTCTCAGTGACTGCCTCTCCCAATGCCCATGGATGCCCTTGGGAAAGAAGAGGCATCTTTTCTGCAGGATTCAGGTTGGGGGAAGAGGAGAGGGGACAGGAGAAGGAGCTGTAAAAAGCATTTCCATATCATCTTCTTGCCACATCCAACTCTTCTGGCAGGAGGAAACAGAGAAAGCATTTCCTGCTGTGGCTATTGCCTTTATGGGTTACTGAAGTCTGGCTGCAGTCATGTGCAGATAACTGCAACCCACTGGATTGCAACACAGGAAGCCAGCCACTGCAGCTGCTAACTTTGGACTAGATTTGAGGATAACTTCTTCAGACAGTGTATAGGGAAATTTGAGTAGAGATCAAACACAATGCAATGCGAGGGTTGACAAATTCAGCAGCACAGCATGTAGTGACTGATAGAGTCAACAAGTCTTAGTTCAAGTTCCATTCAGAGCAGTGTAAATATTCCCGTTCTCATCAGAGGTTTTTGTTTTTTTTTTTCCAGATGGAAAGTTATAGTTACAGCTCCAGAGAAACTCAACCTCTCTCGTTACAATCAGCAGTGGGAAACAGGAGACAGCTTCATCCAATTTTTCTGGTGGACATTCCTTGTGCTGTCTGACAGTAGTTGCAAAATACAAAATTGCACTTCTGGTTAGCCAGCTACCTCACTTTTCTCCTTCATCTCTGTAGCTTGATTTCTCATTCCTTCCAGGGCAGATGAACCAGATGTAGTGGTATCACTATATGTTCTAAAGCTAATGAGCTGCACATAAAGATGAGAATTTGGCCAGATGACAGAGCCTCATATAAGGATTACCTTTCTCACAACACACCTTCTCTTTCCTTCTTTTTCCCAGTTAAATGAAAAGACATCACAGCCAATGCCTTGAAATGCTGCTAAAATAAGCCCTGGTTTAGTGCTATACAAAGTAATTTAAAAAGACATATAATCTCTCAGTGTTTAGAGTGGCTTTTTACTACAATTTCAGGTATTCATTTCTCTTTAGCAAATTATTTCTGCTGTAATAGCAACCTTCCTCTTCAGTCCTTGTCTATTTTACCAGATATATCTTAAGTAAAGCCACAGCATGGAGTCTGTGCTGCTACAGATTGTTTCTGTGGTTAGGACAGTGAAGTCATAAATACAGGATTCTGCATTCATTGCACTATCAAGCTGAGATATGGGGTAATGAGGAGAACAATCCAATTCAGGCACCAGCATCTTCAGCAATAACTAGTGCAATGTAAAATATTACAAGGTAAAAAAATTGTTTTTTGTGTAGGTATTCTCTTTTCAAAGAAACCTAATTGATATCTATAACAACAGAACATATGGAAACCTTGAAAAAGATACTGATCTTTTGCTGCCGCCATCAGCATGACGTTACATCCCAAATAAAAGGAAGCATGTGCATGAAGGGCATTGAAATGCAATTTCAAATGTGGGAAAGGTGAAGGAAGGAGCTCAGAGAAACCTCAGCCTGCATTACCACCTGTCACCTGGCCTACTGACTCAAGGGTGGAAGCTAGAATCAGTGACAGAGCTGGGCTCTTTAAAAAGCATGGAATAGAATATATTCTAGGTTCCAAGGTCAACAGATGGGAAGCTTGAATTTTGTACCAGGTGTGCAGGCCTCCTTATGTCTTCTGAAGAAGATACAAAGTGACTGGTTCACATGAGCATCTGAAATGAAAGTACAAATGGCTGAAATTTAGAAGCAGCCCATAGAGGAGAATATGCCATTAGATCCTCAATTTTTCTATTGAAGGGTCCTTAGAACTAGGCTGGAATTAGACTTCACACATTTTCTGTAGACTTGTAGACACAACATCAATTCAAAAGTAGCCAATCCAAGTTTTTTTTTTTACTGGGAGTCAGAAGGATTTTGATGAGAGAGGGAAAGCTGGGCCAAAATTCTTTGACACTGAAAAGGAGCTGAAGCTAGGTCATCTACCAGTTGCATAAATGCACTGTGCTGCTGTGGAAAAGTTAAAAAGGGCATGAAATTTATCCTGTGAATAACCTGCTCCTGTGGTCATGCTCAGAGCATGACAAATGAATCAGGGGATTTAGGGAGAGAAACAGTTTCCGGATCTTGACTAAGCTAAGTCAACAGGATATTTGAACTAAAGTTTTGTCTCTATGCCTGAACACAAGATTGCATGTGTCTGGAAGATTTAACGTCCATAGATGCTTATCTAGAGAGCAAGAGAACTGAATTATAGGCTCATTCATTTGGATTCAGATGTGTTGGCACTTCATAAGTAACCAAATCAAATCAGTTCCTGGATCCTCTTTAACACTGATTCTTTCCAGTTTGTAGTGGTTTAGATAATAGTGATACAAACACAGTTTTGTGAAATCAAATAGAAAATCTTAGAAAGTAATTCAGAGAGAAAAAATAACCTTCACTACTCACCATCCAATAACCCAAGATTCTAGTCCAGAAACACTACAAAAACCCAAAACACAAACAAACTAAAGAGACTCAACCAACCCAAAAAACCCAACCAACCAAGCAAACAAACAAAGTGAAAGATATTGTAAAATCCAAAAAGTACACCACAGGTCGTCCATTACTATTTTTAATGAATAACAAAATGTTGATGAAAATAGGAATATATCCTGTATAGTGATACAGATCTGTCAGTCTATCAGCCTATTGAGGATTATTATTGTTATTCAATCTATTTTAAGGGATTTAATTTTACATAACTACAATCCCACATTAACATCCAAATAGCTATGAAAATATGCCAACAACTTATTAATTTACAATTTTTTTTTGCAGAAATAAGGCAAACTACCTGTAAAAATCATTGTGAAAGAAAGAATGGGGTTACCAGAACCAGTGAACAGCAAGTCACAAAAACATATTCATGGTGGTCAAAACATGAATGAGGTCATTCATGTCACCTTTCTCTCACTTTCCCTGCCCGTAATTCCCTTTCATGCAATTCTGGCATCTGAAAATGTGCCACCAGATTCTTATAAAGGATGTGCATGTGCATCTGTATGTGGTGGGGTTGAGAGTAGACGTGCTTGGTCTATCCTGTTGTTACCTCTGAAGTTTTACTTTGTCACGTGTCGTTACTATGGAATGCTAAAAGTAACAGGAACTGAAGGTTTGAGAGGAGTTGTTTGCAGGTGAGCAATATAAAGAGCTTTCCATCACCTTAAACTGACAAAATTAAGATTTTGTTTATATTAACAAGGAAAAGTGAGGTTGCCTAACTCTACAAAAAGTGAGGAGGCTAGAGCAGTCATCTGTGCCCAGGTTTGCTATAGAGGAGGCCAAAAGTCATTTTGCCGTTAGAAAAAAAATAAAGAGTTACAAAGGCATAGTTGAGAAAGAAAATGCATTCTTTTCTTTGGAGATTCATCTACAGAAGGTGGCCTCTAGGCAGCAGCTATGTGTAATCAGAGTTTCACTTGATACAGTTTGTGACTTCCATCTTGTCTTTTCTATATGGGCCTCTGAAAACAGTTTGGTTTCTACTTTGTAACCCTCCTTTACTGAGTGGAAGACCCAATTTTATGTCTTCTTTTGCTTCTGTACTCCACGCTAAGCAAGCCCTGTTACTTCGGTCTCTCTTGTATGTTATGTGCTTTGGTACCCACACTGTCCATGAGTGTCCCTTCACCAGACTCTGTGCAGATTGTTAACATATTTTTTGCCTCAGAACTGGACTAAATATTGCAGACATGCCAAATGGAGGTTAATTAGGTGTTCCCTTAGCCTACTGGCTCTTACTAATGCAGACAGTACGTAGACAGACTTTACAACCTCCTAATAAACACAAAGGACTTTTTAAAATGATGATTTGATAGGATGTTTTACCAGGCTCGGCTAACAAAAGACAAAATACAATGGCAGGCAGCTGAAAAAATCCTTGGTCTGTTTGAGAAAGTTTCATAAAACTTACTCAACTAAAAATGTTTAACTGGGATAGGAGAGAAACTTGCTTTCTCAGTTGAAATAGAGGCAATTGATGTGATATTTTTGTCCCGAAAAAGAGGGTTTTTTCATTATCCTTCCTGCCACCCTTTTCCAGCTTGATTTGAAGTTTCTCGGGTTAATTTCTTACTTGCATGGAGTTCTTTCAATACTTACCAGAAAAATCTCTGTGTTGGGAATGCAACAGTTATCACATGGATATACAGATGTATAACACTATAGCCTTTTATAACTTCCAGCATAGAATATTCTTGTCATCAGTCTAAATGTTTGGAATATGATTGGTTTGCTGTGATATAAAAGAACTAAAAGCTGGAAAGTTTAATAAAGACCTGCAATTAAAAAATCTTAAAATACTGTCCCTGAAGATTCTGTCCAATCTTCCACTGAAATTCCATTAAATTCATGATCAGGTAATGTACCATGAAAATTAAATGTTACCCCACAACAAAATAATTATGGTTCATTGCATGGAAAAATGAGCAGGGAGTACAGTTTCTTGAATAGTTAATAATAGCAAAACATTAACTTTCCCAAGGTCTTTGTTGGCTCTGAAAACACTTCTTATTGTATAGCATCCATTTATAAAAACGTACTTTCAATATGTACTCAGAAAGAAAGAATATACAAAATGTGGATTTCCTGCGTCAACAAGGCTACTAAAAGTTCAGTTGTACTGACACAGTGTGGTGTGTCTCCCTTGTATTAAGCTCAACAAGTGCAAGACAAACACCAAAGTAAACCTGGCAACTGTTACTCAAATGTGAAATCCCTCTTCCTGAAGGAAGTTCAATGTCATATAACTCCAAAGGATAACTTCTGTAAGAAACTAAATATTCCCCAGAGTAAATGACGAGGAGGAGGCCATCTGACCCTGAACATTTCCAACTGCAAAATAATTTCAGTAGTAAGTAAATGAGCATAAAGTTTTCAAAGTTACAACATAATCTTTCTGAATTTGGAATTTTGGAGAATAAAGGACTGTGAGGGAAATAATTTTTTAAATAAGACACTCTCTTCCCCTTTTTTTTCCCTTCAGGTGTCAGATGACCATGAAGGTATTTACATACTAAATAGTTTTCTTGATTAAAAGATATTTGGTTTCACTGGAATTACTAACAGAATGGGATCATACTATGCCAAACAGTTTCAGGTGGGGAAAAAGCCCAACTGATTCACAAAATGGAAGGGAGGGTAGTGGAGGGAGGCCACCCCTTCACTACCCCTACTACCCTGCGTACAGGGGACAGATTCATGGAAGACAACAATAGCTAAAAGACTTCTTGATTATGATGGCCTTGCAAAAAAATGCTTACATATGAGCATAACCAGTTACTAAAAGGAGCATATGCTACTTCCACATATCATTATGTTACTCAATAGCTCTTCATTTCTACATATGTTAATTGCTATGCTGTTTGCATGTTCTTCCAGGTCAGCTGAGGACATCATCTCTCCTCAATTTGAGGGGGAAAAAAATTATGAGAATGAAATAAGAACACAGTGCAATAGGGAACAAGACAGTAGATGAGAACAAAGCAAGAAACACTAGTGTGGAAGAAGGTTTTGATTCAAAGCTTTATTTTTAGGGCTAATTTGTACACTTTTATAATCATATATTTTCAGTTTTCCATGCCTGTGAATATAGTTTTTCTGCAATGTATTGCCTTCTTAGACAAGTTTATCAACATGATAGGAGGTTATTTGGCTTAAAGGTGACAGGCTGCAAGGAAGTGATAAGCTGTCACATATCTACCATAAGTTTCTCTCTGTTAAGTCTCAGTCTATCGAACTGTGAGGGCTTTGAAAAGAGGGGGCATGATTTTAAAAAGAGAAGAACAACCACCCCTCCCTTGCTATTTCCTTTACTGCAGCTGATGGGGAATTCTGCCAAATGAAGGTTTAAATTTTCTGGATATCTAAACATTCTGAGTACTTTAATACTCTGCAATCTAAATTGTGGTTGCTACTTTGGTTGAAGAAGTTATAGCACAAACAAACTTGTTCAGAGACAAGTCAGGGCCCAGGTTCACATTTCCTATGCCTCAGTAATCCGGGACACAGTTTTCAAGAAATAAACATAAAACTGAAATAGATAACAAACAGTTTTGATATGAGTATACTGCACTAGAAATGTATGCCTGTGACTGAAAAGAAAGATGTCTTGCTTATTTTTAAATTTGTAAGTAACTGAA
Organism: Empidonax traillii; assembly: GCF_003031625.1. NCBI lineage: Eukaryota > Metazoa > Chordata > Aves > Passeriformes > Tyrannidae > Empidonax > Empidonax traillii. Next base: position 210,290 of record NW_020956030.1, read on the forward strand.
GGGGAAAGGGTTTTTTTGCAAGACTCTATTTATTTGGGTAAAATTTAAGTTTGGATTGTTATGCAAAGTAATGCATGAGCAACAAGCAAATACATTAATTTTTACTTGCACCAATAGGGAAAAAGATCACAGCAGATCAGTAAATACAAAGCCCAGAGGTGAGAAAGAAGTATATCAACCATGAAATTGTATTAATTCAATAATTAAAGTGAGTCTCAGTTCCAACACAAGCTCTGTTTCTGTAGCAAAGATGTGACAAAACAATTGGGAATGGCAGCCCATTGCACTAGTATTAATCATCAAGAGAACAAGAGTTCCAGTAAATCGAACACTTTATGAACACTACAGTGTATTTAGCCCTGAACCTGATATCATCTCATTAATCAAAGCAATACACAGGGAGCGAAATTTCCACCTGAGTTTAGTTTTGAGAAAGAGGCAGTGAGAAGTGTGAGCGTCTTGTCTTTGTTCCCAGATTCTACAGCAGAGCCAGGTTTTGTAGTGCTCTTCCCAGCAAGGGAATGAAAACAGTGCTGCAGGGGGAAATTAATTATTATCAGAGACGTTCCAGCTGGAAATCTGTGTAGCTGCAAATCGAATACCTTTCAAGAAGCTAAGTGTTTCCTGCTGATCATGTTGGTTTCCCTTGTGCATTAAAGGCTTCAAAACTTCTATTGAAAAGCAAGTTCTTATTAGAGCTGATGACGGGTTTAGTATTTGATTTTGCATTTTAACTTTTTTATTAGTTTTCCATATGCAATCCCAGAGACACGCAGAGATATTCCCAGAGATATTCCCAGACGAAATCAGTGGACTATTGATTGGGGTCTTCATTTAAAACCTAGAATTACCTTATGTCCCTGCTTCCAATGTAAACCCCAAGCTTGAACAGGTGGGTTTTGTCTGAGTTACTATCATTTATAAAAACCAGCAGTGGATGTTTTTGAGAGAGATAAGAGTGGCCCAAGAGAAATGGTTACTGATCTCCAATGAAATGTGTCACAAACAGAAGCAAAGTAGGGAGTGAACATCCCAGGAGAGCTCCTGGATCACTTAGCTACACTGTAATTAGGGTTTCTTGTCAACATAAATTCTCCCCTTCATGGGAGAATGCGTCCAAATGGAAGGCTTTTACTCATCACAACTCATAGATATTCTGATTAAGGAAATGTCTCATTAGGAAGTTTCCAGCCAGTTCCTGTTTCTAGTGTTCTTGGGCAAACCCCTTCAAAATGTAATCAGCAACAAGATTAGATCTGTGACTGCCTTATTAAAAGAATATTAAAGGCTGTGCACCCATGCCACTTCTGTTCTGTCTCTCAACAACCACTTTCATCATCAGCGAAGAAATTTAACTGCTGAGTATCCATATACAGGTTGAGGAGTGTTTTACATTCATTATTTGTATTCATTGTAAAACAAAATCAGAATAACTTAAAAAAAAAAAAAATGAAACAAACGTACAGACTGACATTTTTACAGAGTTTGAAATACTTGTGGCTTGCCTTAAAACTTCCTTCACTGTCTTCATACAACACTAGGCTCAGGGTTTAGACAGTATCATTCAATATCCAAGTGGATCTGACTGAATTTCACAATACAGAAATAAAAACTATATTACAGAAAGTGTAAGTGAGGCATGGATACACAGAAATGTGACTTGTAGAATCAATGAATTTAATTCTAGGTCTAGAATAACATATTTCCTGATGCTTTGCTTCCACGAATAATTATTTCCACCTTATATTTATTCAATTTTAAAATATATGTTCTTGAACACTTGCATTATTTATATATATTCCCACTCTTGAATTTGTTTGAGAACAGAAAATCTTTTTAGAAGTACCAATAAAACAACAGATGTTGAAATGCAGTTTTTGGCTGATAAGGAGTCAGGTCTTTTTTCCAATCTAATAACTATTTAATTAATTATTCAAAATAGCACTTTACCAAATCCTATGACTTGAAATAATTTTCCATTAATAGCTACATCAAACTTTAAGTAACTAGATAAATACACTTTTCAGATCACAATTTTTCTGCTTTCCCACAATATATGCAAATTTTCTTACTGATTTTAAATAAACTTTCCCTTAGAAGCTGATAACTAGTAGCTCCAGTAAATTATCATATACACATTTAGAATAAGCAGCTATGCTGAAAAAAAGTTTCAAAAGCTGGATGTTTTCTCAAGACAAATTCTAACGCTTCATGTTTTTCTTTGTAGAAATACTTCTAGGGAAAATTGATAGGATATAGGTATATACCCTTGTAAAAACAATTCTACAGACTTAATGATATCAGTAGGAATCTATTTTTCTTTAAATATAATTTGTTAGTGGCTTGATGTTCATTTTCTTTCTGGGCCTACCCAGGACCTAGCAGAGAACAAATAAGTTGCTACTTGGTTTTGATTTATTGAAAATATGGAACATCAGACAATTTTATGCCATAGAATTGAAAAAAAAAAAAAAAAAGAAAAAATATTTAGTGTGAGGACTTTTAGATTATTCTATGAGGCCCTCAAAATTCCTGCAAAGTATTTGCTGGAGACCTAGCTGGTAAGTACCATATCTTGCATTCTGCCATTTTCTCCTTGTTCTCCACTGAGAACAATATATTTGAAAGGAGTAGAAAAGGTTAAACAAAGAGTCAATTAAACAGTGTGCTAGCAGCTTTTGAAAAACAAAATGTTCCCAGCTTAATCAGGAAATTGCCCCTTGCAACCTCTGATAAAACTTGATTTTAATCAAAATTACATTTTTGTCGCTAAATTATTTTTCATGTCAAAATGTCTTTATAGCAAGTCAACAAAATCTTTTTATTATTAAAAACAACTAACAATTACAAAGTACCTTCCTAAAAGCTTTTCACATAGTTATAAAGGTTTTTCTCTGCTTCATAATGCTATTCTATTATAAAGAATAGGAATTCACACATCTAGAGAGTTCACTGGGGATATTAGGCTTTTTTTAAAACAGTAGCAAAATTATGTTATTGAAATAATTTTACTAAGAAAATTTGAAATAGCAAGATATACCCTACATGCAGAAAATGGATAGAACCTAATTGAATTTGCAAGACACAGTGAGAATTGATTTGCTCTAGTTTATATTACCTGCAATTTACATTTCTTGTTCCAGAGCAGATGCAGAATAAGAGTACTAGAAAAGCACAGATTATTACCAACAGGTACAACAATATTATTTAGAACTTCAAAAACATGCACTTATTGAAATCTCAGACTTCTTTAGTTTGTTGACTTGGATAATAAGAGAAGTGATCTGTTGTGGCTCTGATGATCTTCATCAGAACATGTTTCAGGGAAAAACTGAAACTCAGGTGAAAACTTCAGACCATTCAAATTCCTGAGTCACTATCAAGGACATTTTATTTACAGAAACCTTTTATACAAAAAAGCTCAATATCCAATACAAATATAGAAATACATGTCTGTATGTGTATGCATACACAGATATGGTTCCCAAGCCATGCCTGCTTATAGCTGAAGCCAAAAGCAATAAAACAATAAAGAGAAATACGAAAGAATATGTTTCTGAAACTCTGCTAGCTTTCAGAAAGTAAACTAATTTTAACATGTTTGATTTCAAATGTTGGCTGATGGTTCAATGCAGCTTCGAAGTTTCAACCTACATAAGTAATGGAACCCTAAAGCAAGCCTCTGACTCTGTTACTCTGACTCATTCCATAACAAAGTCCTTGCAGGTATTGTATAACATAGTCTTTAATATTATTCATTAATAAATATCTTAAATAAATATTCCTCTTGAGAATTATGAGGACTGATCTGAAGATCTGTTCTTGTTAGAAGTGATATCAATAAACATAAAGAGACAATTAACTATTAATTTTGGAAATAAATTATGACAAAATTGTATTCTTGCATATATGTAAATTAAAACCTTATGACAAGATAAATACTTGGGTACTATTTCTAATGCAGCTGAGAGCAATTTTGTCTGTAGTCCCCATTAGAGACAAATATACGGCACAGCCATGAGGCTGAAGGCACTTTTTCATGGGAGTGATACCCTGGGAACAGTGGTATTCTGGACATAACTTACAGTGTATCTACAGGATGTGCCTTTAACCCTCCACATAGTAATTTATAAAATTTTAAGCATGTGGTTCTTCTTCAGACATACAGATTTGTCAGTGAGTAGTATTACACCAGTCTTATTTTCAATATTTTCATTTCTTTTTTTTTTTTTTTTTTTTGATCAGATGTAAGAGTTGGAAAACAAGCTTCTCATTTAAAAGCATAAGATGAACTCAGATGAAATGAGAGGAGACGAGATGAGACAAGATGAGATATCATGAGAGATGCAAGCACTGAGGAAGCAATTTGAAAATCTCTTCTGTAGGCAAATCCTCTATGGGACCAGGCTTCATAGGGCAACTAGAAAAAATAGTTCTTTCTAGTTCTGCCTTTCAGTCAGATACCTTTCATGTGCAGAGGCTGCCCATAAACTCTGAGCTATTTTTTTGTTTGATAAACACTCATGCTTTTAGCTAGGATCAACCTAGGGCTGCTATGAACTACTGCCCTCCCTAACTGCTGCAACCACTGTACAGGAAATTGCATTGAACTGCAATCACAAGCTATACAAGCTGCTTAAGTCTTCTTGCAATTCAGAAATGCCAGTACTTCTTTGCTTAAAATTAGAGACAAAGGCAAGCAAAAGCATCTTGCCCAGTTCTGTTCATAAGTGTACAACTTATCACTCAATCAATAAACCTTTATTATTCGAAGAAAATTAGGGCACAGAGAAAATCTTGATTCTCAGGTGTTGTCAGTCTGCCTAGATGTTTATTACCTAACAAGCTATGTGATTGTTACCTGGGTCCTTCCTCAGAAAAATGCTTTTATAATGTTTTTGAAAACCTTATGTCTCTCAAAAGTCTTAATGAAAAATCACAGAAACATTACAACTTATAAGGCAATACTTACTCCATTCAGGTTTGGAACTTTCTATTTCTCTTTACATACATGCTGAAAGTTACTCAATGGTACTTTCTCAAGCAATAATAAGTAAAAAACAAAAGAAAATATTTTTAACAAAAAAAAAATCAATAAACATTGAGGGTAAGCCACATGGAGAGCTGCTGAAATCACTTGGATTGATCAACCTGCAGAATAGATCTCATTGCAGTCTACAGCTTCCTAGTGAGAGGAAGAGACAGACACTGATCTCTTCTCTGTGGTGAGCAGTGACAGGACCTAAGGGAATGGCCTGAAGTTGTAACAGGGGAGGTTTAGGTTGGATATTAGAATAAGGTTCTTCAACTAGAGGGTGGTTGAGCGCTGGAACAGGATCCCCAAGGAAGTGCTCACAGCACCAAGCCTGACAGAGTTCAAGAAGCATTTGGATGATTTTATTGGTTTAATAGTATTTCTTATATGACGGAAAGTGAGCAGTGGAGGTAGGTTAAGTCATCCTTATTAAAGTCACAGAGTCACAGAATATGCTGAGTTGGAAAGGACCACATGGATCATCAAGTCTGACTCAGCTCTGCACAGGACCATCCCCAGGAGTCACACCATGTGCCTGAGAGCATCATTCAAATGCTTCTTGAACTCTGTCAGGTTATGTCGTCAGGTAACTATCTTCATGATTTATGTTTTAATTACCTTCATTTGTTAATTTCGCCACAGGAAGGTAATTCCTTCAGTTTCAGTGTGCATCTTGTCCCCATCACACTTTTAGGATACACGAATTGCAACAGTCTTAGAGAAAAGTGATTTTTTCCCATAAACCCAAAATGTTTTTTAGGTCTTCTTCCTCATAAGTTATGATTAGCGATACCTGAAAATGGGTTCTTTTTTAAAAACTTTATTAGTTAATCTGATACGTTATCCTTACATATGATAACATATGCATTATACCAGTTTTATATGCTTCCTCACTAAAAAGACCTTTCTTGTCTAGAAAAATGTCATCAAAATTATCTTTTTCCCCAAACAGCAAAATCATAACCCTTACTGAAAATTTTACAATTAATTATTTTTATTTGGCATATTAATGGCAATACACATTAGTAATAGCTTCTGTTCCCACATGAGATTGCAAGAGTTCAACATTAACTATGACAGAAATTAATATTATTAGTCATATTAAACCACATTTTTATAACATTCCATCATGTGAAGCAATATTATCTCATTTCAAGAATCAAATTAATTTCAGATAGTATTGTCAACCATTATGACTGGAGAAGCAAAGTATGTTTCAGAATGCCTTCTTCCTTACAGAAGAAACAAAACAGGGGGAGAAGAAATGAATAAAAAAAATAAAATCTTAGGTCTTATCAAATAAAATATGGATGAGCATTTTTAATCTCTTTCTCTGGATGTCCTGTTTACACAAAAGGCTTGAACTCTCTAACTCGTGTTATGGGGGACACACTTTCTGTATTGCTTTGTTTTACTGACCCGTGGAAGCTGCATTTCGTGATGCCTGGTTAAGTAGCACACTCCAGAAGAGTCATATTACTCTTGGCTCTCTGAAAGTTTTGTCTTGCCTAACAAGATCACTATCAGCGGATCTGATACTTTATTATAACTACCTGTTTGTACCATAATCAGACAAAGACAAATGTTAACAGGGGGCTAAGTCTAGTACTGTGCACTAGTGTTGTCCTGTCCTAGCTTTGAAAATGACTGTTGACTCAGACTACTGCAGTTCAGGATGTGTCTGGAATATATAGGCATTTGTTTTATGCTAAATAGGGCAAATGCATATTATCTGAGCAAACTTTGTGTGTGTGTGTGTGTGTGTGTGTGTGTGTATGCATGCAGGTACGTATGGCCCACCAAATCCAATTTCAAATGCGCACATACTCACCGCTTCCAGCAAATTCATATGTAACAGAACACATCCCTAAATTGCTCTGCAAATTCTACAGTATTTTTACACAGCCCCTCTAGAGAAATTTATACCTACACATTTTGTAAAATTCAGTATGTGAACCGTGAAAATCTTTCACCATATGATAAAAAGGTGTTTGTGTTAAGATGTGTAATAACATATCACAGGCTTCCTCTCCAGGATTAAACCACTGTTTGAT